>NW_022639574.1:539635-550152 GCF_010583005.1 Odontomachus brunneus | reverse complement strand
TCTCTCTCTCTCTCTCTCTCTCTCTCTCTCTCTCTCTCTCTCTCTCCTCCCTCCCTCCCTCTCTCTCTCCTCCCTCCCTCCCTCTCTCTCTTTCTCTCTCTCCCTCTCTCTCTCTCTCTCTGTCTGTCTATCTATCTCGCTTTCTCGATTGGAAAACACGAGCTGTCGTTTTTCATTTCACAGTTGAGTTCCTCCCTAGACAGATACGCGTATGCAAATTTCGCAGCAACTTCATTAGTCGAATTGTAAAGATTGCATTCCTCACGAGTGGTTCATATGACACTCATATTTATAACAGAGAACAATTCAGGGCATTTATAACCTACAGTGATACATTTGTATGACATACACCGATAAAATAGGAATACAAAAGAAATTATCAACATTTGCTCAAAGCAATATGCAATGTAAAATATAATTTGAGTGTAACTTTTAGCAAATTTGTCGCGACATCAACGTAAGAAAAAATGTTTATTGTTGTATGATGTAAATTTTGATTACTTCAAGGCAGTACATTTTCTTCATAAATGTAATTAAAACAACTCTGAAATTTTCATTGTGAAGTTTGATTGTCTCACGTTTGATAGTCACAAAGACTATCTGCGCGTTTTTTTTTTATTTGTTTAATACCAAGATCAACGCCAGAGCCATTTTATAACGGTTGATTTAGAACTTGGAATACTATTTTTATACAATACATGAATGAGGAGATGTGAATTGCAGTGATAACAACAATTAAATATTGTTCACTTGTGTGCTGTGTGAGGATAAGCTTATGACGCGTGTTTGTCTCGTGACAATTTTATACCTTCGAGTTCTGCGATCAGTTCCTCTCCACCTACGCATTATTCTTACTTTAGTCACGTTTACTTTAACGAATGATTTTTTTATGTCATTATACAATACAAATTTCGTGATTGATTAAATATAGTACGTCTGCCTCACAAATGTAATTTAAAATATTTAGAGTAGAGTTTCCATCACATCGACTGACTCATATCGTAATAATCATGAGGGTCTCATTGATCATGCAATTTGTACTCGCGCGAGCGTTCACTGAACATCGGCGAGATCGAAATAGTCGCGTGTGGGATTCAATTTATCGTTAATTTCAGATCGATTGCTCCCGGCCCCTCGCCCTGCCTATCCCTCTCCCCGCTATGTGCGAAACAAAGAGCTGCTTCTCTCTATCGACGATCTGTACGCGCCGCGAAACGCACGGTACAACGCGGGGGAGACACACGAGCGAGCAGCAACGCGACCAAAGTAGTGTCTTCTCCAATTATGCTCGGCTCCGTGGTCTCCGGGCGTATGTGATACACGGAAAATCTCAGTTTTCTCACGCAAGCCGCGCATACACGACGCCGTGTTCGTGGCGTGTTCGTCGCGAAGAGCGAAACCTTATCTCTCCGTCTCCTATCACGGACTAATGGAAAAAGATGCGCGACGCGTCACACGACACCACCGGCTATCGAGTGTCGCCGCGCATTTCGGAGAGGATGATGATAATAATGCAATTTCGAGATTAGGATTTCGTCTATCGCGCGCGCAAGAGAGAGAGAGAGACGGACGATTTTGAGTGCCCGATGAATGGACATACATCGCACGAACCTGTCGTGCGATTCAGCCAGCGTAAATAGAAGGGCTCGCGCGTATGTACACGCGTGCCCACGAATCACAACACAGACACGCGCGCCCACTCGCGCATTCGCCGCGGGCACGTAGAGACTCGTGGGATCGAATTTATATCAGGGCTCTCGACATTTTTGCGCCAGCGTAATCGTTGATCTTTTCCGCGACATGCACGGCGGCCAAGCTCCACGGTTTCCCATACATGTAGATCACGTTGATACGGATTTATATTATCGAGAACTTTCTCTGCCCCCTTTCCCCTGTCTCTCTTTCTCGCCACCCCTGCTCTCGTCGAGGACACTCTGCGATGGCAGTTTCGACCACCACCGCGAAACTGCTTCCGCCGCGCTCGTGCGAGCGCTCTCATGGCATTCTAATCGAATAGCGTTGACAAAGTTAACGAAGTTTCGCTCTAACAAGCCCTTAATGTCGCCGGACGGAATGTATGAGAGATTGCGCCATCACGTGATTCACATGAAAATCACGGCGTTCTCAAATGATCCCTCCTCCCCTCCCCTTCGACCCGCACGCCGGCGAAACAGTCTTCATTACCGCACTTATCATTGGTGAAATAATAATCCAATTACTGGGTCAGGATCGTGCTTGGACCTACTCGAGTAATGAATAGGCATCACGGACCGTTCTGTCGCGGGGTTCAACAGCGGCTCGACACGGGGAGAGAAAGAGAGAGAGAGAGAGAGAGAGAGAAAGTGAGTGACTGAGTGAGTGAGTGTGTGAGAGAGAGAGGAGAAAGCGTACACACCTTTGTATCCACTTACAGGGTGAGCTGATGTAATCAAAAGAGCGCGCCAGGACGGTTCGAGTGTATGAACGACCCTCAAATCTTCATCGGTTGGGCGCTAAAGTCCGAAATAAATAATTGTCGTAGTGAATGCGAAATATGGTCTGAGACCACCTGTGATACCTGTGATCACAGTTTGCACGAATTTTCTTCGACTGACGCGATCCTGCCTCGCAAATTCCAACGAGAGACACAGTCTTCCTGAGGACGTGCGTCCACCATCGAGGTATTCGATAAACGAAGGCGAGGAACGCGAAAAAGGAATGAGTATTCTGCGTGCACATGTGTGCGTGCGTGTATTTATAGGACCTCGAAAAAATATTTATTCTACCCGAATTGCGGGAGATTAGACTTTTACTTCGCCGCTCCGTTCGATCGGTCCACCTTGTATACGAGCGTGGCGGAGTCGCGCGCGAGCCCGATTCGTCACCGGCGCTACATCGATGGCGGAAGCCACGGGGGGTGGCGGAGGAGGGTGTGCTAGTTAGAGCCGTATTCATTACAAATTACAGACCGCGAACCGGTTTTATGACACCGCAGAAACGCGAGAAGCGCGGGTCCGTGCGCCGTCTCTGTTTCGCGGGCTCCCCTTTTAATCCACCACAAATGTTCATTTTCCGGCCAATTATCGCTAATTTTCATTAGAACGGCGGCGCGACGCGGCGCGGCGCGGCGCGGTGTGGTGTGGTGGTGTGGCGTGGCGTCGCGTGGCATGGCGCGACGCGGCGTGGAGTGCGTTCGTCCTCGCACACGCGGCACGCGAAAGAACTGATTTGCGTTTCCACCTACGCGCTTCCAAACACGTTTAACAGGCCGGCCACACCACGCCGTTGATTTTCGCGGATGGCGACGAGACGTCGTCGGCCGGCGCCAATCAACAAGATCACTTTCATAGGGAAATAATGTAACATAATGAAAGCTGATATTTGATGTTTCCCGCGTTCCCTCAAAGTGAATCAATGAAAATGTTTCCAATTTAATTAACAAAAAGAGTATTTCGTTAGACATGCACGAACCATTCGAATTGAATCGAACCAGGCGAAAACAGCAATGTAAATTTTTTTCTTACGTTCATGCAGCGACAAATTTATTCTCAGAGTTACACTTAAATCTGCATATTAAGTTTTAGAGTGACTCATTACGCGTGTGTGTTCTGAGTAAATTTTTATCATTCTTTTACACTCTATTACTCGTTACTCTGTGTGACAAATATGAGTGCCATATGATTCGAGATGTGCGAATTGTTCGGATTCGATTCGACTGCAAAACTTTACAGTATACGAAATTTTTGAAAATTTCGAATTGTTAAAATTTTAATATAAACCTCGCATATTTTGACAATCTTGGAAAGTCATATTTTTCGCTAATGAATACACACATAATAAACATGGGTGAGCATGTCATATTTTTCCCTTATTTGCCGTAAAGGAGTTTGCTTAAAAGGAGTCAATTAATTGAATAATTGAACAGTTAGGCAGAATTGAATAATATTAGAAGTAGTAGAGTACTAATATTAATAATTAGGATTCTAAATAGATTAATTCAGGATGATCGAAAAGCTAATTCACTACGCATGTTACATGTAAATTTAGAAAAATTCGTATGTGTTATCACACGTTCAAATATTGTTATTCTTTCGTAATTTAAGATTATTCGCAACTAATATCCAGTTCTTATAGAACATCTTATTAATTATGTTCTTTAATTAATTAAAAATTAGTCAGAGGGATTATGTCGACAATTCGATTCGACATTGGAAATCCTTAATTCGCACATCTCTATATTTTATAATAAATATTCACTGATTTTCAATAGAGACATTTGATTTTCTATTTTATATTTCACTGATCTGTTGGCCAGTGGAAGTAAGATTTCATTGCAAAATCTATAATACGCAAATCTGTTATATATGTGCATAACCAAAGCCAACTTCCTGTATTTTTGCGGCGATGGAAATATTAATATAATGTCTTTAGATGTGAGTTTATTAAAAAAAAGTCTGAAGAAAATTATTAAAATTTTTAGTAGCAGGCGTATTTCTTTGATAATGCCAGTGATTTCAGCATATCTCAGAGATGCAAGTCAATTTTTTGTAAAAATAATAATAAAATATTCATATTTGTAATGTTTAATGTATATGTATATAATATTCTCATGTATACACACATATATGTATAATGAAAATAATGTAGTAGACTTATCAATAAAATAAATTGTTAGATACAATAATTGTTAGGTATTGTTAAATATCAAGTAAAGTCGAAAAGTTGAACAAGAAAAATTGAACGTATCTAAACGTAAATACACGAATACGTCAATATCCCTGAAGAGATTAATGTCCTCCACGCGCCTTTGTGTGGTGACATACAATTTTACACCTGCGTTTGCAAGCTGCACCAATAATGACAACAGTCGCTACTATTACTCCGAAAGAAAACATTTTTAAGATAAATAAAGGTATTCATATTTTTAAGATAAAATAAATATTTTTAAGATAAAATAAATATTTTTAAGATAAAATAAATATTTTTAAATAAAAGTATTCATTCGCGATAGATACTAATAACATATTTATTTATATTAATATAACATATATATTTTCTCAAACAAGAAAATATAATTTTATTAAAATCTCAGCTTTTTATGAAAGTAATTGTTTATTCTACAAGGTGTTTAAAAAAATGTTAAAACTTTTATGAAAGTAACTTTTTTTCTATATAAGTGTTAACATCTTTATGAAGCAAATTCTTTATATATAATAAATAATTTATTTACCATTAGTATTACAAGTTACCGTAAGTAACTTTTCTCCATATAAGTGGAGAATTATCATTTATTTTAAGCAAACTTTCTATATGAGTGTTAATATTTTTATAAAACATCTTATATTTAAATAAAAAAATATTTAAATAAAAGAATTTAGATTTAAATAAATATGTTGTTAGTAACTAAATCCCCCGACTAAAAGTTTTATTATCTTTTAAATATTTTTCTCTCGATGTATAATTCTAATTCTTTTAGTAAGATTTTAGCGCTGTATACTTATAACTGTAAACCATCAGTTTTAAGTATACTATATTATTTCAGTGGAAATATATTTATAGTACTATAGAAAACGACATGAAGAAATACTCGGTTTGGAATTTCGATTTGGCTTCTGGGTTGGCATCGCGTCTTCGTTTCTAACATTTCGTGAACATTCTAAGAAATTTTTGTACACAGGAGTTTCTCTCTGAAGAAGTGAACTAAAATGTTCGCGAAACGTCAGAAACAAATCCACGAAGGACACCAAGAAGAAAGTCAAGCCGAACATAATGGAAGCTGCGAAATGGATCGCGACGAATGTCTTGCAACGAAAATTCACGGATGAACAGATGAAGGGTGGCGCGCGTGTGGGTGAGATGCGACCTTTGGTAAGGCGATTAATTAGACAGAGTTTGGAGTCAGTGCGTGGGATCGTTGTCGACGTCTCAGCGACGTGATTAGATCGTAAAACGCCGCGCGTGCGGCGCGCGATATATTTCCACGAGATAAGCAAGGAATTACTTTTCGTTTAACTGAAATGTATATAATCCATATTTACGCGTGGGACAGTAAAACGTGGCAATCTCGTATCCAAGGTAACAATCGCGCTCACGTCACTCGGTTACACATAGTCATAAAATGGCACGCGGATCAAATTATGGGATCAGCGTGGAGATCACTGGAATCGAACGGCGCGCCGGAAGAAAGAACGATCGATTTTTTATAGGGCACGGGCTGGAATAAAGGGTGGTTGGCGTTACCCGCGCGGTAAACCTAAAGCACTGTAGCCGGCTCGTCTGAAAAATGAATTTTGGCAGCGGAGAAAATCGTGCGAAAAGAGTGCACGCAGCATAATAGCCTCAACATTTACTAGGCGCAGGATTGCTACCATTTTTCGATCACGCGCTTCGCGGCTACGTTTATCTGCATCACAGCTGTGTGTTGATTATTCCACCAGGATATGTCGAATATTATTTCTTTTTTTTTTTACGCATGATTCCATTATACTTTTACATTGCAAACGCGTATTCACGGTTATTATTCATCAAACTAGGATATATCGGATATTACTTTTTTTCCTTTTTACGAACGCGTGGTTTCATTATACCTTTACATTTGAAACGCGCACACGGTTTAATATTCATCGAATTATTATTGTTGTTATTCAGCAAAATTTTTTTCGCTTTAATAATTGATACTAAAAATTCTCATTTAATCGATTCAATCGCAAAGAATTTTATGAATCAATAAGAGTCGCGCAAGATGATACTTACGAATAATTATTTCTACGGGAGAATAAAGATTTTGACGAAGTGTCTCATGTGCTGAGGAATACTTGGTTTCTGAAACGTGCACGGAGCACTAATAGCAATACTAATAGTCACCTTTCTATGTCAAATCTACTCTGTATCCCGAATTATTTTTTAAACTATTTTAATTTCACCTCTTCCCCAAATTCTTTATGAAAATTGATTACCGAGTTGGAGCTGTGCTTTTGTAAATTTATTTCCAATATTTCATGATCATTTTAGTTTATTTCTTCAGAGAAAGAATAAACTTGATATTGAGATGAAAATCGATTCAGGACATTAATCAATTTAAAAAATTCTTTGACTAAAATAATCGGCAAGTCAATAATCAAAATGGATCAATCATTATATAATATCATTATATAATCATATATAATTTAACTAATTGATAAAATTAAATATTTATCAGTGTGTTGTTTAATAATTAATTAATTTATTAATAAATTAATAATTTTATCAATCAATAAAATTATTTGTGATTTTATATGTAACAACTGATTAATTTTGATTGTCGACTGGCCGATTATTTTAGTCAAAGAAACTTTGAATCAATTAACGCCCAACTGAATCAATTTGATGTTTGCACGCAGTGTTATGAGAAACATCTCCTGGTGAAGCAATAGTAAAAATACTTATTTACAACTACATAAGAAAAAAATACTGTATCAATAGAATTGGTCAACAATGCCATAATTGAAATAATTTTTCTTAATTTAATAGTAATATTATTGAGACTAATATTCGAGTTATTAAAACAACGTATATGATATATTAGTTCTAATAATATTACTATTGAATCAAAGAAGCTTATTGCAATTATGGTGATGTTGGCCAATTCTACACAAAAAAAGAAATGCTATCAATGGAATTGATCAACAGCATCATAATTGGAATAAATATTCTTGATTCAAAAACAATATTATGGAAATTAACATTCGAGTTATTAAAATAACGTATGATGCATCAGTTTCAATAATATTACTATAAAATCAAGAAGATTCATTCCAAGTATGGCGCTGTTGACCAATTCTGTTGATACAATAACGCTTTTCTCGTATTATACAGCACGATTTTTACTAGTCCCAAAAATTTTTTGTGATTTTATTTTTTATATTAAAAATACCGTGATTTCTATACAATAATTAATTTACTGTTGCAGTTTCTTCCAACTAAAATTAATTTAAATATTCTAGTTGCATTACTAAAAGATGATTTTCCATGCAATAATAACTTAAATTTAAGTTTAAGCTACTATTAAAAAATTGATTCTAAACACGTTCAACTATTGTTGGCAGCTATGTTCGCGTGACACACTGAAGCTGATGTTTTCCTTCTCATTGTCCTAAATTGTCATTAACTAACAAATGCCACCGGATTGCTTCTGTTTTTATGAACGTCAATTTATCTCTTTTTATATCTCTCGTCTGTCTCATCTGTCCCTCTTGCTTAGAGCGCGCGTGGTTCCCTCTTTTCGACACTTTTCCACATCCCCGCCACGCATGAATATTAATAGCAATTTCGGTGTCATTCCGTCGTGTCCACGAGATCAACTCCTAACCCGGTGGAGCCGCGCTAACCCCGTCCATTTATTACGCCAAACAGTGATCTGCATATTCTAACGCCGTCGTGTGCAAATTAATTCGTTACCAGGAAACGATCATAACGGACAACAACGTCGACAGTCGTGTCACTTCCACGTAAAATCCTTTGACGTCAGGTCGGAGGGTGGTGGACATCGGGAGCGTGACCGACCGGGACACGGTATATATCTGACGTGCGCGCGGCGTCGATCGGGCGGCTTTAACGGGTGCTCCGTGGCGTTAAGTCGAGCGCCGTTAAGTCACGTCGAAATTATGCGGCACGGCCGTTTGGACAATTTTCCAGCCGTTTAAGCTGCAATATCTTCGCGCGCTCCGTCTCCTTGCTCGAGCGAGAGACACAACTCGACAGGGCAGATGAGCTTTTCAGTCGGAGTATATCTGATTATTAGTAGGGGGGCCGCGCGATAAAACGGCTGCCGAAAGCAGAGGCTGTCCGAGAAGCGAGGAATGGCGTGAGCCGGCGATTCCGAAGCTCCGAGGATACAGGGGAATGTGTTTTAATGCGAGAGATATTCGGCCGGCGCAAATGAATACAGGGGGTCCGGTAACTCGCAAAGGAGCCGTGATGTACGGATAGATTAAGTTAAACTGAATAAAAAATTCCTTTACCATTTTGCGAACAATCACATAAAATTTTGAGTTATTAATCAAAGAAAATTCGTGAATCATCACCCGCTATACGGTAGATAAGACATGATAGCGACTTCTGCCGTTATGTGCTTGTCTATTAGGTCAAACAAAAAAATCCTTTATCATTTCGCAAGTAATCATGTGGATGTTTAATTATTAATTAAAGAAGATTAGGGTATAATTATGCGCAATAATGCATCAATCGTTTTTAATTAATAACTAAATATCTATGTGGTCATTTGCAAAATGGTAAAAAAAACTTTTTTAATTTGTTCTAATATACAAGTACGCAGCGACAAACATCGCCATAACAGCTCATCTATCGTATGATGCGTGATCATTTACGAATTTTCTTGGATTAATAACTCAAAAGTTTACGTAATTGTTTGCAAAATGGTAGAGGAATTTTTTGTTCAGTTTGAATCTATCTAATCTATTTGTACACCGCGGCTTCTTTATAAGTTACTGGACACCTTGTACATTTGCAGAGGCTTGCAAAAGATTGTCGGATCTTTAGTTATTTTTCTTTTATTACACTGAGAAAAGAAAATCTCTAAGAAAGGTAAAATAATATTTATTCAGTGAGTACTAATAACGTATTTACTTTAATCTAAAATTTTTTATTAAAATAAAATAAACAATTTCCTTCATGAAATACGCCAAGACTTTAAGAAAATGTGTATTTTCTTATTTGAAAATTTTATTTTGTATCAGTATAAGTAAATATGTTACTAGTATCCACCGAATTAATATTTTTTATTCTTTAGATATTTTCCCTTTGAATAAATATTTTTATTCTTTAGGTATTTAGATATTCTTTTAGCGTAGTAAAATAATAAGATGGGATACGGAGAAAATTTTCTAATACAAATTATTATAAAATTTTGTAATACCGAAAAACATTGACATTTTGTCTTAATTTATCTTTCTGTCTTAATTATCTTTCCATCTTTCATATATGCAATTTATATTTTAGAAACTAAAATGCATTATTTAAAAGGTTGTCTTAGCACACACAGAAAAAGAAATTAACCGCGGGAGTTAAAATACATGTTGTGATAGCTAATGTGTTATTAAAATAGAATCAGTTAATGATACTGATATAATTTTTCCACTAAAGAAACCGATATGGCGATTGTGGGCACAGCAGAATTTTATTGACGTCGAATTGTGTAAAATTTTTTACGGAAAAGAATAAGTAAATTAATTTTTCCGATTAATTTTTATTAGGATTCTTTAGCAGGAAAACGTCTTTCTTAAGACTGTTTTATACAAAAAATGTTTAATAAACAGAATCAATGTCTGAGCTTTAAAAGGTTTAATTGCACTTTATATCAGCCAAAAACATAAAACCACCATTCCGCATTATAAAATCAAACCAAAGCTTCCTAATAGTTTTTAATTAAGAGTGAGCAGACGTCCCGATTTTTCATCCTTTGTCCCAAATTTTTCGAGTGCTATTCGGGACACCAATTTGTCATCATTTTCAATGATTATCAAATAATTTTCGGGTCTTTT
>NW_022639574.1:531817-539625 GCF_010583005.1 Odontomachus brunneus | reverse complement strand
ATTTTCGGATCTTTTTCCCCCCCCCCCCCTCCTCCTCTCGCCCTCTGCTTCATACATTTATGAAGTGTCCCAAATTCAGAGCTGGAAAATCTGGTCACCTTACATATATCGCGAGGAGAAACAAGAAGATTACTTATAAATGACGTCTTCACAATACGCCCTGGCCATTGCACATCGCTATATCTATGAGATACTTCTCTCTCCGTATCTCTTTTCCTAACAAGCTGATGCAACCGCCCGAATATCCCGCATCTCCCTCTCTCTCTTTCTCTCTCTCTCTCTCTCTCCCTCTCCCTCTCCCTCCCTCCCTTTCTCTCTGATTGTCATCGCATCTTTAATTCCTGTTTAATAAATCCGACGATCGCCCGATTCTATTGCTACTTGAACGAGTCGATGTTATTAGCAAATGTAAGGAACGTCGGCGTGACACGTCGCGACATGCATCGGCCGCATATACCGCGAGGAGAAACGAGAAGGTTACTTACAAATGACATCTTCACGATACGCCCCGGCGATTGCATATCGCTGTTCTTGACACTCCCGAGACTTATTAACGCGCGAGACTCACTTTCGACGGATAAAAGACGCGAGAAACGCGGAGCGATGTGGATCGATGTGTGCCCATGGCTGCTGCTTGGCGCGAAAAGATCGAGCATTTCACGCGATTCATTACCAACACCTAGATTGAATAACCACGATGACAACTTCGTAGTGTGAAACAAACGCGATTGGTCTAGAGTGAGTAGCAACTCGAGCAAGTAGTTAAGGCGTCCGCCGTATAGATCGCGTCGTTGTAGACGCGCGATCTCGTTCGCATCACTGGCGCATTCACGTTCATGCACTTTTGGCATTTTCGGCGCGCTAATGAACTTTTGATGTACGTGACTGATAGCGCGCGCGTCTGCGATTTTTTTATACCGAGCACCTGCCATGGACACAACGCTTCATATTCCACGAGTCTTTCCTATGAGTCTTTCCTACGAGTCTTTCCTATGAGTCTCCTACGGAAATAAGTATTAGAGTGCCGAAAACAACGACGTGTGGTCATCAAGACATATCGTAAGTACATTATTATAGAGTAATCTCCTTCCTTCTCGACACAGCTAAGGTGACCAGAAGACCCGATTTTTCACCCTTTATCCTGAATTTTTTTGAGTACTATTCGGGACACCGATTTGTCATCATTTTCAATGATTGTCAAATAATTTTCGAATCTTTTTATCCCCCTCCCTGCGTCCCCCGCTTCACATATTTATGAAGTGTTCCGAATTCAGAGCTGGGAAATCTGAGTCATCTTATTTTAATACAAATAAATAATTAATTTATATTTGAACACAAACACAAAATATAAACGCCTTTCGTACTTACATAATTATTTTTTTTTATCTTATTCCAGATAAGATAAAAATTGGCGAATTTACATCCAGCGGAAGCGCGGCAATTTCTCCTTTCCAATGGTTCTTGTTTCAAGTTGCTACGACGTCTATAAATGAAATTATCGACGTTTGTATCGATCCACGTTTTAGATTGTTCGGCGTTATCGTCGTAGGCGAGGCGCGGATACGCGACGCGACGCATGAATGGAATGCGGAACGTGACTACCGCAAGGTGAAAGTCACCTTACGCTACAAGATAGAGAGCCCGGCTCGCTACCCCCACCCCGCGGCCGAGTAGTACAGTCCCTGCTCCCACTTACTCGCTGCGGCTACGCGCGGCCGTTCACCTCACTTTCGAAGCAAATGAAATGCGTCAGCACGAGAGCAAGCGCCGGTTAGAAATGTGCGATTTATGAAATCGTGTATTGCGAGGCGATTTTTTTCTTAAGAATTGCGATATACCACATCATAATTTTCTATTGCAAACATGATTTTAAATCGCAATTTCATACTGCAAATGCGATTTTTAATCATAAGGGAACTTTGAGCATTGTGGAAAAATGTTTTAATAAATAGTGTAAATATAATGTTTTAATAAATGTTTTAATAAATGTTTTAATAAATGTTAAACAAATATTAAATAAATATTTAAATAAATATTGAAATAAATAGTTAAATAAATATTAAATAAATATTAAGTAAATATAAATGTTGAATATATTAAAAATAAATAAATCAACTCTTTCCTCGTACTGCATCAAAATATTCCTTGAAATATTCACTATAAGAAAACACAAGTTTTTCTGTAAAAAATAGTTAAAAATGAAAGCATAAAATAATGAAGTTATATATATAAATAATGTTTTCTTAAAAACACATATCACTTATCCTCATTACGCTTTTTACGTGGGGTAAAATGAGAGACATTCTATAAAACTTATTTATTTCTAAATTATTAATTTTCAAACATTTTTAAATGTGACTTATTTAGATATGAAACATATAAGGATATGTTATTGTACTGTATATTTAATTAATTATACTTATTTATTAATAATACCTTTCTCATAAAACAATAAGACTACCTTTTTATTATCTTTATTTACTAAAATATTAATGACAATCAATATTAAATATAAAATTTTTTAGTAGTTTTCTAAGAAAAATATTTGAAAAATATAAAAATCATATATATATATGAAATATATAAAAAATATATAAAATATAAAATATAAAAAATATATAAAATATAAAAAGAAATGAAGCAACTTAACATTTAAAAATTGTTATAATATTATAATCCTATTATATGACTCCAAATATATACGTTTGTATTAGATAATATAAAATATCATAGAATGCCGTGTGATATTTGCTTGTGATAAGTACTTAATTAAAATGACAAGTAATTTTTAATTGCAGGCACAATTTTGCGATAAAGATCCAGTTGCAAATCGCATTACTATTCAAGAAAAAATCCTAATGCTTACGATATATCGCAAAGTCGCACATCTCTAGCGCCGACATCGTACTATGAATTGGTACCGCGATTCTAACTTGTGAATAAGTTTATGTAACAATAAAATAAAAATAAATCTCTTTGACATGCATTCCCACACTCATTTATACTGTTCTTTCATTGCTCATTTGAAAAATATAAGTGTTATAATCGATTAAACTCTTCCACTCTTTCATTTGCGATCTAGTTGTTTAGATTCCTTTCTTCCGTCTTATCTGTTGTAATAACGACGAGATTAATATAGTTACAATGAATTAAAATAAAGGAATGATTGTCGTAGTTATTTGAAAAATGATAGAGGATTGTCTTGTTTAGTTTCATGCGTTTTATTCGCACACAAACGTTAGTATGCATTGTGCTAGATATTTTGCGTACATTTCTAATGCTCTTTAATAAAAAAAAGTATACAGTAAAAAGATTATATGTATAAAGATACACAACATATACACGCAAGACTTGTTGTTTTATATACCTATTCAATGGATGTCTAGATTTAAGCACTTGTGACACACACAACTGAATAGAAAGTTAAATTGAATAGAAAAAAACCTGTACCATTTTATATAGGCTCTACTACGAATGATTGAGATATTAATAAGAAAAAATTGGTCAGTCGGTGCGCGCAATATGAATTTTGTAAGGTTAATTCCTTACAGAATTGAATGTTTGAAATTTGCGCGCATAAGATATTTAGAGATAGCTATCACTTTCATAGCTACTCGAGCAAATATACGAGCAAATATATTTTAATTTTAGCTAATAGATTTGTATCTCTGCGAATGTATTTTACCTGCAATAATTCTCCCTCTGACAGTAAAACGATTAGCCTTTTAGGGGATTAGCCACTGAGATGTTAACAAATCATTTCTTTGCGTGCAGAGAGGATTTTATAGTAAAAATTACTAAATCGAATATATATATCGAGTGCGCATTGTTAAACTAATGCCGGGCCTCGCGCGAATTTTAATTAAATTTCCGCCGTGATAAAAAGGCGAACCGGAATGTTCGGCACGTGACAAAAAACGTCTTGACGGAGGCGCGCCGTTACGAGTTACTCGCGCGTGTTTGCACGTACACGTGTGTGCGAGTCGCCCTGAGTCACGTACTTTTCGTGCGGAGGGCAGATTTGGAAATTATGCAAATCCTCTGCGAAGACACCCGCTGCGTCGCGTCAAAAATATTCGTCCCGGATACTTCCTTTTTCTCTTTTCCATCCTCTCGTCTTTTGAATATCTCGAGTATCTCTTTCTTAGCGCGTTGATCTAATATTTTCTAACGAAATAGAGAGAGAGAGAAAGAAACATCTTTATTTGTTGGTGAACGCTACGGAAAATTCTACCAAAAATCGGAAGAAAATATTTTAATTAATCGAAATATAAGGAGTGTAAATTAATTTGAGAGAAATGTGAATCAAAATATAAGAAATATGAATTAATTTTGAGAAATTTTTTTTACAAAATCTCGTAACATAGTACTATCAATTCTTCGAAATTGAGTAATTTTGTTTCCTACTTTATTTGACAAATTCGACAAACCTTTTACATCAACCTAATAGAAAACGACAAAATAGAAAAATATGAAAGAAATACTGAAATAATGATCAAAATTTGCTCAAATTAATATGTCATGTAATGTGTAATATAAAAATCTAAGTGCGTAATGTAACGTAATTTGAATATATAACTTTTAGTAAACCTATTGTTGCATGAATATAACAAAAAATTACGTTTCTTTCCAGATAGACAGGTGTATGTAAATTTGGCAGCAACTTTACTGATTTATTTGTAAAGATGCGTTAAAATACGTGAAAATTATTTATTAGAAATGTGAATTAATTTTGAGATTTTTTAGGCTAAAAATGTATTTATTTGAAGAAAATAGTACGAAATATTTTTCTTCATTTGCTACAGTTTTTTCCCATTTTTCTGGCAAAAAATGATTACTACGACGATAAAACGATTTTGGCTAATGGAATAGGAATTCCGGGTCATATATAATAAGAAGAAGAAGAAGACGATAAAACGATTCGTCTTTTAAATCAATCCATTCATCAACGAATTTTTGCACTTCTTTGAAATTGAAAAAATGTGTATCTTCAAACACGTATTGCATTGATAGAAAAGGTAGTAATCTGATAGGACCAGGTCTGGAAAATACCCGGAGTATGTGGTAGCCATTTTCCTTCTTTTAGAATTTTTCTCATCCTTTTTTCCATTTTTCTCATTCTCATTTTCCTTCTTTTAGAATGTAAACATTTGACGATTGTTGTTCGGTCAACATTCAATGCTCTGGTAAGTTCTGAAATGGATTGAGCTGAGTTTTTGTCCAGTAATTTATGCAATTTTGCATCTTCAAACTTTTTTGGCTGTTCTAAGCGTTCTTTGTTATTGACATCAAAACTAATTCACCATCTAAACCACCTAAACCTAAACCACCATCTGAACCATCTAAACCAGTATTCACAAGTTTTAATCGGTGGAAAAAACTTTCCGTAAGTTTTAACAAGCTTTCGATGACTTATCTAGTGCTATTTCCTTCTTATTAAAGAAGTAAAGTTACAAATGTCGAAAATGCTCTTTTAAAAATTATATTTTATAGATTTTAATATAAATAATATATATATATTTTTTTTTTACTAGACATCAAACATTAATATTAATTAATATCGACACTTTGACATATGATAAGTTAACTCGGATTCGTTGGCTGAAATCTGTAAGTACAGCCTTCTTTCGAAAGCCCTTTAAATTAATTCGTACTCCTAATAAATTTGCTTAATATATCATGTAGGATGTAATAGGAAAATATGACTTTTAATAAATTTATTGCTGCATCAATGTAAAAATGTATTTTATATATGATATAAATTACAGTATATTTTTTTATTTCAGGAATAAAATTAAAAAACTTTTGAAGTCGCCATCATTAGATTATCGTACTTCATAATCATGAAAGTCTAAAAATATCGAATAGACGTTGTTCACTTTATTTGTAACATTTACACTAAGTTACACATTTTAAGCAGTTTCATGCACTCTTGAATAGTCTTTTTTTAGTAAATCGAGTACACTAAATACAAATGTGACTTCAAAAACTGTCCATCATGTCAAACTTCCCAGAAAATAGATATTTAAATCCCTTAAAAGGCATTTTTGACTATTTTCAAAAATTAGTAACTCATGAAATAGACGTGCCACCAACTTCGAAAAAGTCTAAAATTGAAGTTTGAATTTTTGTCTTTATTTTGAAAAGTCGGAAACTTAAAGTGCAACTTTGTAGAAACTATCTTCACAGGAGAATTTTCTCGGAAATTTGACGTGTATATGATAAACAGTTTTTTGTAATCATATTCTTATTTGACGCATTTTACTAAAGAACGATCCTTCATGATGAAAGTGTGAATATAGTGTTATTAATCATTCGAAATTGAGAAATTTCATTTTCTATTTTATTTGACAAATTTGACAAACTTTTTACATGAACTTAATAGAGTGCAACGAAATAGAGAAATGTGGAAGAAATAATGAAATAATAAAGATAATAAAAATAAAAATAAAAATAATAAAAATTTGCTTAAATCAATATGTTATGTAAATATAATATAAAAATCTGAGTGCGTAACGTAACGTAATTTGAGCGTTTAATTTTCAGTAAACTTATTGTTGCATGAATGTAACAAAAAAATTACATTATTACATTATACAATATAAATTTAATGATTAATTTAGCGCAGTATATTTGCTTTATAAAGATAATTTAGAAAATTGCAGAATGTCCATCATCGATTGTCTCGCATCGTGATAATCATGAAAGTCTATCAGTGCTCTCTCGTCCAGCGTTTCCCGTTACAATATCGCCCCCGTTCCGCCCACAATATCGGCACTATATGCGAATTAAGCGAGATTTGTTTAACTATAGACAATCTTTATCGTCTCGAATTAGCGTCGATGCGTAACGCCCTGAGTGAATGCGAAATCCATTAATCGCGACTCCGTTCTTGCAATACATTGCAGAAAGTATCTGAGGCTTCCAGGAGCTCTCTCGAGTTCTGTTAGATTAAAACTCCACGATAATATAAACGATAAGCTACCATACGCGTTATAAATTACAGTATGCATCGCGCAACGATAATTCGATCAATATTCAATAAGTTTCATTGTGACGTATTCGCTGGCATACAAAATAGCGCGCGGAAACCAATTTCGCGATAACAAGGACAGCGCGCATCAAAATTTCGTGACGCGTCGCGTGCAAAAATATTTCGTGAGTCGTTTCGTGCGCGAAGCGGAAAGCAAACATCCATAACGACACATTTCATCAATTCGCAATATCGCTCATAGCTTGAAATTGCGCCATGATAAATCCCGTGGCAAATTACGTGCGGCCGAGCACCTACAGGTTAAATCCATAGTGAAACATTTCATCATTGAAAGGGTATGAGGGCGAGCAAGCAAGAGAGCGAGCAAGCACGATACAAGCGCGCGATTGGTAATTTTATCACTTGGAGCGATCAGCTAAATTAACGTACCTTGCAAATTACGCATTGCGTATGGAATGCGACGATCTAATCCGAAGAAGGGAAAAAAAGAGAACGGAAAAACAGCGAGAGGGAAAAAGCAAAAAAAAGAGAGATAGGGATAGAAGCAGAGAAAGAATCAGACGGGGTGATAAAGATAGAAAATGTACACGTACAAACACACACATACCCACATAAAGAAAAAGAAATAGAAAGGAGAAAAAGGGAGAGAGAGACTTATTTAAATATAGATGTAGTTTTTATTATTTTCCAGGGATATTTTCTCGAAGGATGTCAGCTATAATATTGTAATATAGTATATAGTAGGATAATAAGATACAAAATAGAGGAAATATATAATAGAATAACAAAGATTGAGAAAGAGAGAGAGAGAGAG
>NW_022639574.1:525012-531807 GCF_010583005.1 Odontomachus brunneus | reverse complement strand
ATCTCAAGTTCCTCACGAGAGAGAGAGAGAGAGAGAGAGAGAGAGAGAGAGAGAGAGAGAGAGAGAGAGAGAAGGGAAGGAAAGAGTGAAAGAGGTGACGGTGAAGAGTAAAGCGGGTTAACCCGTTATAAAATTCTACGGTAGATTAAACTAGAGAAACGATAGTCCCGCGTGCAGCGACTCTAATGGCTCGACAAACGATACTTTAAAGCGCGGCTCGTTGCACGCCGCGCAATCCGCGCGACACTGTACGGTACGGTACAGTACGATACATACACCAGCGTAGCATGGCGCTCGAAAATGCAATTTTTTACGGCGGATCAATTGCTCTTATAAATCTCGCGGCAAAAGGGATATAAACGCGCGTCGAAGATAAGCCTGTAAAGTTCTATCAATTTTCCGCCGCAGCCCGCGGGCCCGCGAAAGTCCGTCGAGTATGCTGAATGTCTCTCGATATAAACGTTGAACATTTGTTATATTATGTATTATTTGCGTTATTGCAGCGCTATATTTCTCGCGACTTTTATTAACTTTAAATACATAATTGTTTGCATCAAGTTTGAGACTTTTTTTTACGAGCTATGCATACGCGGAGTTAAAGGAATTACAAATCTCTGGCACAATATTATCTAGTTGGACAGATGTGTGCAGATTTGGCAGAAATTTTATTAATCTGTTTAAAAATTGCATCTCTTATAAAGTTAATGTAAAGATTGTATCTCTTATAAGTCATTCATATGGCAATGATATTTATCACATAAAACTAGAAAATTGAAATGCAAAAAAGATAATCAAAATTTATTCAAGATAATGTCATGTAAAATTTAACATAAAAATCTGAGTGTAACCTTCAACAAATTTGTTGCTCCATCAATAGAACGAATAGAATATTGTGTGATGCAAATTTGTATCTGTATCTTATTAATCTCTTCAATGACATTATAAAAATACTGTCTAGTACGAGAATTTCCTTTTTCTAAATATCTAGATCTTTTTTTTCTTCGTTGCTACTTTCTTTGAAGAATTTTGGAAGAGAGACATAATATATTTGCTATGAGTTAAGAAAAGATATATAGATTAAGAGAAAACAAAGGTATTTTATATTTTACTACGAAACTTCTCCAGACATATGCCACTTATGAAGTTAATTTAGTATAGTATGTTTGTTTCGCAAATGCCTGATGTAATCGCAAATGTAATTGTAGTTTCCATCATCGATTGTCTGGCGTCGTGAGACGTAAAAGTCTAGCAAACTACGCACTGACAAGTTTGAGAGCTATTAAATTTTTTATACAAGATATATAAAAATAATTTATTAACAGAAAGTTAAATATTATTGTATCGTATAAATTCTTAAAAAAGTGTCTCACAAACTTAGTTTATATATTCAGTAACTTGTATATATATTATAAGTTATATATATTATAAGTTTATCATAAGTATCATAATATATTTTTCTTTTATGTACCGATTTTCATGTTAGTCAACTACAGATTAAATTACTAGTTAGATTATATTGTGTGTTTCTCCCGGCTGAATACCAACGACCGTACAGGTCTTTCATAAATACGCGACAGGCGCGATTTTCTCTCGAAGCGGAACTTTAATTCAACGAAAACAAGCGAATTTTTTAGCGTGACGTAATATACACGGGAGCGTACAACCCGTGTATTTCTTTTGCGCTTGAGCCCAGCACGGAAATCAATTCGCATGGAAGCCGGAAAATTTTTCAGTTTAGAGATATGCGCGGCAGGGAAAACGATCGACGTAGGAAATTTAGCTTGGCGCGACTTCCATCCCTCCGTGACAAGGTGGTGGAGTCCCGACGCGCGCGTGGTAATATCGAACTGTCGATTATCGCCGCTACCACCACTACAATTACATATTCGACCGGGCGCCCAGCAAAGGGGACACGCTCAAGCAGACCGGGATTATTGCGCGAGCGTGTAAACCGATGGAAACTTTCCATTCGTCCTGCCGAACGGATTTCGACGCGTGCACGGTAAATCGTTCTCTCGCTGAGCAAGAACGGCATGGCTTCCGCTGTACGGTTTAGCCGACGCTAATAGTATTTAACGTTACATTTAACAGGATTATTACGTAATAACGTCTATCGTACCGTGTAGCTCCGAAATATATAAATATGCATTGGCTCGTGAGCCAAATACACGTGTGGTTCCCGTCAGTTGGAGTCGGATCGTTATGCTAATGAGTACATCGTGTTCCACTGATAAAGCTGCTTTACGCGAGCGAGCGTGAGTGCGAAAGCTCGCTCGTTCTCGCTTCGCGCGTCGATACCAAAGCCGAAGAAATTGGAGACATTTTGCGCCGCGATATCGCTCGCGGCATTGTCGTCAACAATGCCGCCGTGAGCAGAATCTGTGATATCACCGTGCCTCATTAAGTTACGTATAAAGCATAATCAATTGCATCAGGAAAATCGATGGTGCGGCTAACTGGGGGAGCCGATCAAACGAAATCAAGGATACACGCACGTCTCGAATTACATTTATTCACCGTGTACCTTTGGTAATTCAATCGCCAACTGAGCTTTTGTACAATCCATTGGAAATCAGCGCGACAGTCGACAACTTATTAATACGTGTTCAATGCGGTGGTAATGATCGCCATCAACCGGGGAGAGGGAGAGAGAGCGGACGGGGAAAGAGTTATTGAGACAATATGGCATCTCATTAAGTTACTTATAAGCTCTAATCAATTGCATCTAGAAAGTTTCAATAACTGAGATAGACTCTTATGATTATTATGACGTGAGATAATCAATGATGGACATTTGACAATTTTTTAAATTGCATTTATGAGGCAAATGTCTTGTATTGAATTGATTAGTAAGTCATACAATAATGTATTTTCTTTTTGTTATATAGATGCAGCAATAGATTTATTAAAAAAGTTACATTCACATACAGAAAAATACCATTATACTACCAAAACTAAAAGCGATCACTCAATTTGCTTTACTTCTTTTAAGTAATGGTTAACTTCAATAAAGAATATTTTCTTGATGATAGTCTTAAAATATAAGAATTCAGAAAATAAAATTCAGAATTTCTCCATCACACCCACAGTTTTTTGTGACGATCAACTGAGATTTAATATATTGTGTATGAGACATTCCATGCGCAATTTGCAATTCGATTTAATTCTAATTTTTTTATATTGAAATATTGTCAATACAATACTAAGTATCTCACATAAAAAGTTTTTGTATTTAATTTTTCCCCTTTTACATAATTTTTCTCATAATTAGAGGTACAAGAAAACTGATATACTTTATTTTTATATTTATCTTATCTTTATATTTTCAGAAGAGACATGCCAAATGGAGCAGAAAAATACTAGCTTCTACATTTTAAATTAGGTAAATCATATCTACATAATATAGAGAAAATTAATTTTTGTTTAACAAAAAGCCACTAAAATCCTGGATAGAAAAAATCTGTTTCTTTTGATTCAATATAAAAAATATGGTATGTATCATATAATTTGATTCATGCGACAAAATAAAAGATTTTTGCAAACTAGTGTAATTCATTGGTATATTAAAATAACATATTTAATTTAGAATGGAGTTGAAAGGTTTTTCCACGATGTCGCAGTGTTAACATTTCAGTCTTTTTCAATCATTCAATCATAATTTAATAATTGAATCATTATTCGCTTTCATACAATCGATAGAAATCAGCGCGGCAATTAGCGTGTTAATGCAGATGATTCATTAATAAAGAGCAAGAGGAGACACCACAGAGAATGACTTCCGGTCGACGTCCGCGACGTCCGCGTAAATTAATTTTGCGCGGATGTTACCAAACGACATCGTCACGACCCCGGTTGGATGCCTCGAGTTTGACGATCGGAAGCCCGGCACGATAAGTGCAATATCGCGCTGTTTAGCTACCCGCGGGCGCGTGAAGGCAGCATATCGTGATTACATAACGTTGTACAAGCGTGACTATATATGATCGATACGCAGCAGCGTTCGTAATAATCAGTTTGATCGAGTTACTGATGTTGTTGCGCGGCAATTCCCTCTGTTTCCGGCGATAAATAAATCTCGTGAATATTTAGTTTATCGCGCTGAAGCTGAAACGCGATCTCCTGCCGTCGGGGGTTGAAAGGAATGGGGGAGAGGAGGGGAAGAGCCTTCGTGGACATTAGCTCAGGATAACGATTTAAAAGATTACAGGCAGCGAACGGCGTGGAAAGACGGCGAGGCAAGTCGATAACAAGTGACATAAGTATAAAAATACGATTCGACGGGGACGATGATAAGGAGAGAAAATATAGAAAGGGAAGCAGGCGCCTCGTGTAACACTTCCCTCATATCGGGACTGTGATTTGTCGGGACAATGTGTTCCGATTTAACGAACACTCCGCCCCAACGGCGAAGATGTCGTCGCTGATAATGCAGATGTTCGATCGACGGCAAACACGTGATATCGCGATAGTGAGCACGAATGGCGAAATCAAAGAGACAGTAGCGAAATAAGGAGAGAAGGGAACGAGGGAGAGAGAGAAAGAGAGGAAAAGAGAGGGAAAAACGCAAGCGAGTGAGCAAGCGACTAAAGCAGGGGGAAGATGAAAGGCAAAAAGGCGAAAGGAAGGTTGAATCGTGAAAACGAGCTGCCTGTAGGGGAGGTTACGTCGCTGACGATGCAACGTCGGAGATAAGGCGAGCGTACACGGAGGGTGACTGGAGGATTTCCAGTTATATTCACTTCCGGGGATGTTTCGGTGGACAATTAAAAACAGCTTCCTGTGTTCGCGCACTTTTTATTTTTACCAGAATTTTTGCAACAGCGCGCCTTTGCATCGCGCACCGGATTGCGTAGTATCGTAAGTGCGAAACGTCTCGTTGATTAAACTCTCATTTATTTAACTCTCATTCATAAACTTATCGATTAAACATTAAAGGAAACTGTTAATACTAACATAAGCACAACAAGCATCGTAGTTTTAAAGAAAATTATTATACTTTAAATAAATTAATCATAAAATAAAAAAATAATTACTCTGATATATTTTCATGATTATCGTGATGTGAGATAATTGAGGAGAAAACGTAATAAGTCTTTTAATTATATTTACGTGTAAAGCACAAATATATTCGTTGAATTAATATTAAATATATATGATGCATTGAATTTTTTGTCGATTCTATATTGTTGCAGCATTTAATATAAGATTTTACTAAAACAGATTTAGTGAAAGTTTTCCTCAGATTTTCATGTTACATTTTACTTGATATATTATTTTGAATAAATTTTGGTCATTTCTTTGTATTTGTTTCCATTTCATCACTTTAGGTGATAAATATTAATGATATATAAGTTACTCATAAGACATACAATTTCATAAGTCGGCTGAAATTGCTATTAAATTTATGTACACCTGTCTATTTGTCCAGATAGACTTTTGATTGTCACGTGAAATAATCAATGATCAAAATTCTACAATTTTCTTAATTATGTTTATAAGGCAAATATATATTGTCTTGAATTCCTGACTAAAAAAATTACATTATATAATAATATAAATTCTTATGATATTGATACAGCTACAAGTATATAAGTAAAAGTTAGACTCAACTTCTCAGCTTAAATTTTACATGACGTATTATTTTGAGCAAATCGTGATAATTGTTATAGTATTTATTTTGTATTTACATTTCGGTCATGACACATATGAATGCCATATAAACCATAAGGGACGCAACACAAAATCACTTTCACAAATCGACTAGTAAAGTTGTCAAATTTACGTACACTTGTCTACCTAGGTAAAAACGTTTATGCATAAATTCCAATTAAAGCAAATGTTTTCCGTTCCTATAACGAAATCCAATTTTATATGAGTCTATATTCATATTGTTTTGATCTACATAAAATAATGGTATATGTGTAGCACAAGCTATTAACAGTTTCGTAAATCTAAAAAATTGGTAGCAAATAATATTCTAGACTTTCTTAAATATTAACGAATAGATTATATTTAAAAATTAAATATATAACAATTATATACGTGTAACTGTATCAGCATAACGTATATACTTTTTCAAATACATTAATAAACCGAGTTTGTGTGCTCTAAAATTTGGACTTGACCCACAACTAGCACCATTACTTTATCCCTAAAACTTGTGGTAATACCACAATGACAATTTTTCAAATAGATTCAATTAATTCGCTCCATTGTTCTCTCGATTAATTAGCGCTCGATGATAACGATCGTCTCTTTAACTGTCCCTCGGTGATGGGAAAGGACGAGATTTCTTTTTTCTTTTTTTTTAAAGTTTATTTTTGCGTGCTTTACACGCGCTTAGAGAGGGAGTAGGAAGAGGGGTGAGCGGGAATACCCGAATGAATTGAGAAAACGAGCTACTGAAAAGCTCGGCAGAGATTCGATGGAGGAGATACGGGCTCGTTGGGGCGCTTTGTGGTTTTTATTCATTGACAGGGGCGACGGCGAATCAGGGGAAGGATTGCGAGACGGAACGTATGTTGGATGAGTTTGGACTTAAGTCGGAAGAGAGCAAACATCATGCACGTGTCAGTTCAGATCAAAGCGCAGAGCAGAGAAATCGCTCCTTAACGAAAGAAACTTTCTGCCGTTATCCGTCCCCCGTCCCCCACTTCTTCGTCGACGCGGGAAAAGCATTCTAAGTCGTATCGAGAAAAATATTATTTTCACGACTAGAAAGCTCGTCGTCGCGACTTGTAACTGTAGCTCTCTCTCTCTCTCTCTCTCTCTCTCTCTCTCTCTCTCTCTCTCTCT
>NW_022639574.1:492202-524058 GCF_010583005.1 Odontomachus brunneus | reverse complement strand
CTCTCTCTCTCTCTCTCTCTCTCTCTCTCTCTCTCTCTCTCCTTCTCTCTCTCAGATATAATCTCTGCCGTAAATCGAAGAATGCTTTTACGATTTATCCTACGTGAATCTATATTCCACAAAACATTTGGTTCAAAAGCGTCGAGCAAAGTAAAAAGTACGCACGCACGCATCGCTAATTATTGTGCATAAAAATTTATCCGGCTCTCACCGCGAAATTATTTTTATTTTTCATGCGATATCACATTTTAACAAACATCGCGTGCACGCGCATGTATGTTTTTCTCCCCCTCCCCTTCTCTCCTCCTCTCTGCATGCGGGGCTGGTTAAACCTCTTTGGCTATTGCCAGTGCGAATATTTCGCGAATATGTCGCGCAGCATATTCTTCATTTGACAAATCCAGGCGATCGCATACCACGGGAATACGCGCACTTGAACATCGCCCGGATCTGCGCGCCCAAAGCGAACATTATGCACAAATCAAAACACGAAGATCAAAGTACGTTTTTTGCCGACTCGCTTTCTTCCTTTTTTTATCGTTATTTCCATCGTTTTTTCTATCCGCCATTTGAAAGCTACAAAATTGGAAAAATACGCCGGATTAGAGTGTTCCGTGTAAATGCCGCTTTGAAACACCTAACGCGCATATTCAGAATAAAGCTACCCTGCTAATAACGCGTGGGATGATTATTAATTCTTTCCCTTTTTGCGATGTGATATTCGAGCTTGTCTCTGCCCGGCGGCGGAAGAATCGTCATCTCCGCGTGACCTTTCGCCTCCTAAAACATCTCACGCTAAACGGGGAAGAATTACTCGGAGTATTTTCAACATCAGACTAGATAATATAATATTTTCCCCGATTGTTCTCGTCGCTTTAGGATTTCTATATCAAGACAGATAGAGATATTCATAAATTTCGTAGCACTTTATTAGTCGATTTGTAAAGATCAAACTTGTGAATTTTTTCTTGTTATAGTATTTAGCGTGTTTATTTGGCATTTTCTTTTTTTTTCTTTTGCATGTCGATCGTCCGTATTATTTTTCTGTATTCATACTGATCGTTGCCCGGACAGAATTTACTTTGAGGCATAATAAAGCAGATTCTGACTCTAAACTTCTTGTGAATCTTCTTCTGATTCTAAACTTCAAACATTGTATCCTTTATGATTGTTTCATACAGTACTCATACTTATCACATAGAGTGACGAAATATAAATACGAAAAATAATTATCACAATTTTACTCAAAACAATATATCATATAAGATGCGTAAGCGAGCTTGGAGGAAATTTAAATGTCTTGAAAAAATATCGTTAAATAATGTTTGTATTAGACGAGATTTTCTGAAAAATAAATGTTTTCCACTCTCTTGTTTACATACAAGACAGGGAAACTCAGTAGATAAAGTCAGAAGCGAAGGCTACTAGTCGGAATATTGAGAATAGAGAGATATAAAACGTATAATTGTGTATGGAAACGAAGTGCTCTCTCAAGCTCAGATTCTCATTCTTTCTAACCGTAAAAGGAAAAATGAGATAGATAAGATAGCGAAGCATGTATTATTAATTGCTCGAATAAACGAAGCCAGGCTAATCAGAATTAGTGATCTGACGAATTTGTTTAAATTCCTAATCGATGATTCTATCTTATGAAAATATTTCTGACGTCCAATAAATGGAAACCTACTAAATATAAATAAATATAAACCTACTAAATAATAAATGGAAGCAATTTCATCTTGTATAATAAATTAGTAAAAATTCTTGAAATCAGTAAAAATTTATAACATTAAAAGTAAATTAAAGAAGAAAGTAAAACTGTGTGTATAAGGTATAGATTTTTAGAAATATATTTAAATAGAATTATATTTTTGGGAACATGTGTGAGGGGCTTGCCACACATTTTTGTTTTTGTTATTTATTATTTTATTAGTTATTTTTTATTTATTTATTTATTTATTTATTTATTTTACCTTTCTTATCTTTTTATTTTTGTTTTTTTCAAATATTTGGTTGGGGTATTATCCAAAATTCATCTATTATTGTGACAATCGATTCATCACTATGATCATTGTTGTTTCAGTTGATTTCTATTGATAGGTCAATTATTATTTAAAACTAATTATCATAAAATTCGTTAATATATTGGATTTATTTCGTTACAATAAAAAAAGGATTAGGTACTCCATAAATGTATTTTATTGAATATTATATTATTATTATAACACGCACCACACGTATCTATCGCGATACGTACCGCAAGGTACTATATTTGTGTTATTCAGCACTTATCGCGGCCTATTTATCGTCCCTCGCGTATTTCAGGTAATATTTAGTGGGCACGGTTACGCGGCGCCTATATTTGCGTTGCACTCGAGCCAAGGTATACTGCGGGCCGCATAATGACCACATAGAATCGGCCACCGGTGGATTTATGTCCAATTATTTTCCTCCTCGGTGCTCGCTCCACGAGGACACACACGTCTCGACGAACCGACGAGCACGAAGCGCAAAGGAGCATCCACGAGAGTTCTTGAAACAATCGTACGTTGGTGTACGATTGAAGTAAGCGGCGACGAGTGTGCAAGCTTCCGAGGAGAAGGTGTCATGCCATGATTGTCACCCGGAATTTCCGGTGTTCTCGAGGATACGACATTCTCCGGTGACGAACAAAGTTGCGCGTGATACAATCCGGATTAAAGTTACGGAGAAGAAGAGTCACTCGCGGAACGAACGCACACGTGTGTTGTCTGAAAGAACTCCGAAACAGCTGCGCAAATCGAAATTTTGATTCTACATTAATCCTGTGTGTAAGTCTGTCGAACTTAAAGGGCTAACGGAGAAACTCGATATATGATATTGTATAAACGATTGTCCTATTTTAATGTTAGAAATGACTACTTGCTCCCGTTTGCTTTTTATATTGGTTCTTGAAGAAAATATATTTGAGAATTATGCAATATTTCTAATTGTCTCGATATTCCACTCATAATTAATCTATATTCTTAATTTTAATCAACAAGTTGATAGTTATATAAAGTAATAGTTCCAATATTATGGGTCGAGTATAATTATAATGAATATCTTATTACATAACTAACAATTTGCTGATTGAAATATAAAAATGTTTGTGAATATCTTAGAATAAAATTGTAAAAGATTAAGATATATAAAACATTTTTTTCAATCCCAGACAACATAATGTCTAAAATCAGGACATAAGACGTCTTAGAGATCATCTTTAAGATGTCTTTTAGACGATTTACGTATAAATGTTTTTAAGGCGTCTTTAAGATTATTTTTAAGACGTCTTATACCCCGATTTTAAACATTATGTTGTCTGGGAGTGTTTTCATTATAATATGTACACTTTTAAAACATTAATAAATCATGTTTGTTTTGGAATAAGGACACGATATAATAATTATTATTAACCGACTAACAGCACATATATCGCGACGCGGAACACGTGTATCGAGGCGTTACGATTCCCTTTGGATATAATCGAAATACTTCGTTGACTCTTGAAGTGGTTAATCGGTCTCTCGTCGGCATCGGGTTAATTAACTTGCGATCAAATCGTATCTACGCGAATGTCAATGCCACGATTCAGTATCCGGAGTGCCACGACAAGCAACAGGCAACAGGATACTGCATTGGAAAGTCAGGTCGGAGGATGTGGAATGTGGGATTGTCCAGGCCATGGACGGGCCATGGACAGCGATATGTCATGTATCTCTAAGTGCGTGATATAATTTAGATATAATTTAGGAATTTTCCAATTTTAATGGACGTTTGACAAATTTATTGCGAATAATATGATATAGCAAGCAGGTAGCAAGTTGAAAAATATTTAGGGCAGCATTCATAGTTCATTGTCATTTGACTAATAATTATTAATTAATAATTATAATATTATAATATTATAATATTACTCGTCAACTAGAACCTGTACTTATTTCGTATAATAAAAAATGATTCATCTAAACTTATCTTGTATGTTGTTATCTAAATATCTTGTTAAAAATACGTACAATGTAGTTTATTTTTCTTTCCATAATTAGTGAGATTTATCTACAAAAATTATCTACAAAAATTGAAACATGTATATCTCACAGATACTTCGCGAGCACTTTTGTCTGGCTAGAGACGCGGGCCTCAAGATGTTAAATGTAAATCCTACAAATGCTAATTTATGCGCCTAACAATGTTTCTTGGATCGCAAGTCCCATCTTGTTGATATCTGCTAATACTTTATTATTATTTGGTCAACTGGTCACCTTTTTTAAATTTCCAAGTTACTGAAATTTCCTACGTTAATAAGAAAATGATAACGAAATGATAACGAAAATAGTTACGAAAAAATAAAAAAGAATTCTTGATTTATTTAAGCATTCATTTTTAAGTTTAACTATAATATTTAATATTTATGCTTGTTCATATATTCTATCTGCAGCTTAAAAAGATGATTAATATATTATTCATTGAAATATTAGATACAGATATAAATATTATATACAGATAAAATATTAATCCATGCATAACATAAATATTTTAGGCACCTTAACCAGATACATTAGTGTCGTTTTCGTCCCTGCTTATTTATATTTTGTAAAAGTGTCAAGAAAAGTTTATAAAAAATAATAAATATACTTTCAAGTTTGTAAAATAGAATTATGTACAAAAAAATGATCACAAATATTCATTTAAGTACTTCATTTTACTACAAATTTAAGAAAAATGCAATATAAAAATGTAAGTTTATATAAAAATTTATAATTTCTTTAAAAATAAATTTAAAAAATTAACGATACTTGAACCTATAAAAAAATATTACATATTTCAATTTGTCAAAGAATATAGTTATTTGAATATCCAAAAATAATATATTATCTTTTGCTCCTATCCAATTGAAATTTTGCCCATTATGTTAAACCTTGAATTCTACAACGCAGTAGCTAAGTAAGAAAAATAGATTTAATTTCAATGATACAATTTACTCCTACTTTGATTCTGATAATGCCCGAAATTTCCTTTTTTACTTTCTTTAGTACCAAAATAGGTGTTGAATGGAATAGCGAGACTAAAAGTAGGATCAAAATTTCAACTCCAGACGCTTTCATAGAATTTTCTTAGGTGTTTGTTAATGAAAACGACATCGCGCCATGGAGTTTCGTTCGGGAACGGTCATCACTGCGATACACCCGATACGCCACTCGCCGTCGTTAAATCATCACCTGCGACGACCCGTATAATTGTTTTCGCTCATGCCTCTTAATTATCGCGCGAGCGTAACAGAACACGAGAAAAGGAGCTCGAGGGTGCTGGGGATGCAATTAACTCGGTAATTTGCCCGTGTCTTCGTTGATCGACACTAACCCGTAACCCTTAGAGTCTAGGTCTTCGGCGGGAGGAATTGTTATTGGCGAACACGAATGCTTGCATTTCCATAAGTCTTCGTTTTAATTTACCCCCCGATGATCCGGCCCCCGGGACGCCGGAGTTGAGAAGCCCTTAGGGTGAACCGTTCCGAAATTGTCTCGTGTCACGTAGCTTATTCGGACCAATGGACGCGTACTCGCACGCGCGCCAGGAGATACGCGTCCTATAAATTATTTCATTACGAAAGATACACATACACACACGAGCGACGTGTCGAATAAACATGTACCGACTTATGGCTTAACCCTAAATTGCCAATGTTAGTCATTTTGACCTATATTTTGAATAACACACACAACTTAATAAATTTTATTAAAATTTAGTAAAAACACAAGTTTTTAATTATTATTATTTTATTTTCCTAATGTAGAAAAATGACTAACCCTCTAGTGGCGACCAGAGTCACTGGTCGATTACTATTTATTTTAAGTAGTATTCGTTTCTCAGAGCACTTTTGTTTAAAAACCATTAAAAATAAAGTACTTAGCAGTTTATTTTTCACAAACAAGCTATGTGGTCTTTAACTAGAAGAAGTTTTAATAATTTTAGGGGATTTTTCCAAGCACCCCAAGGGAGAAAAAATCAAGGAAGACCCTAATGACCCTGATTGTTACTGCGAAGGTAGTAAAAATACATTGCCATTAGAAGAATTAAAAACTTAAAATTATTCTACTATTATATACAAAAAAAGAAAGTAAGCTACGTCTGTAAGAAGTATGTAGTAGCTAAATCTCGTTTATAACATATGGATGCATAAAAGTATATTTGAAGTAGACAAGTAAAATTTTTATTTTTCGTGTAAAAAATGATTAATCAATTTACTTTCGTACTTTTAAATAATGGCTATTTTTAACAAAGGATACTTTCTCTTGATAACAATCTTAAAATATAGTCATTAGAAATTTAAGGAAAGCTCATTGTCATATATTCAAAAGAAAATTTTATTCTCTTCACAAGAATATTATAAAATTTTATCCAAATAAAAGTTGGTTCAATTTTACGTAGTGAGCAAACTGAATTTTTGTTTTAACTTAATATTTTTAATTAAAATGTTAAATTTATTAGCATTCGAGATATATTTGGAGTAAATTTAATGCTTGTGATGAATTTATGACAGATTTGCGAATGTATGAAGTAATGGAAAATTTGGAACAAGTAACATTTATTTAAATGCGATGTGCATGTTTTCATGTGCAGATTAAAACAAAAAGCAATTAAGAAAGCCAAAATGATTCGGCTCCGTTAACTACACTGGTAAGGACGGACTAACTACTACCACTAGCATTAGCAATCTAGTCTTAATGCGTTCCGGGAAAATGTGTACACGTCTGGCGACGATCGGCGCGCGATAATTCCTTCCTTCGACACGGCACTAACAGGACACGTAACGACGCTTGATCGTCGATTGGCGGTAACGATTATCAATGAATGAACTTTTTGCTCGTTGCCCAAGCGAGAGAGAAAAGAGACATGCATCGGTATACGTACGAATCACCGGATCGAGTCCACGGGCGGTCGACTTATTGCATCCCGCGACGCGACGTGAATTTGCGAAAGGATAACCGACAGTATCCAGCTGAGAAATAGGGATCGCGTGGCCGCCGACGTCTAAGCGGAATTTATCGTTTTCGCGGGATCAACGAACCCCGGAATCAAGCTCACATCACCCTCGTGTCTCGCGCAAGATCGCCACTGTGGCGACGATAGCGGTGCCGGTGATTTGCATCGGAATGACCAACAGATGATTTTGTTAGTCTATGGCCAATAGACGATGGGGATTCGCGAATTAGAGTCCGCTCGGACGCAAATTTCGGACACTTCGGGTCTCGACGGAATAACGAATGCTGCGGAAAATCCAAATCGCGAACGCAAATGACGGAGCGATAGAAACTTAGGGAAGCCCCAGTGGAAATTGAACTTCATGAGTACGCGGCCACGAAAGCTAGTAAGTTTGTGTCTAATATTGTTTGTGTCTAATATCTGTAACTAATAATGTAATGCTCATTTCTGCTTTTTTGAAAAAACATAAACTTAATTTTTTTTTACTATCCGTCTCCAAAACTTGGTAGCGGTATAGCAGCTGTGTTAGTTAGTATTAGGTTTGTGTAAAAGATTTAACGCATTTGTCAAGTAAAATAGAACACGTATCTTCGAAAACATAGTGGCGATATAGCAGCTGAGTTAATTAGTATTAGGTTCGTGTAAAAGTTTAAAAAGTTTAAAAAAGTTTAAAAAGTTTAAAAGGTTTAAAAAAGGTTTCATAATCAAGTCAAGTCAAGTAAAATAGGAAACATAATTGTACAATTTTGTAAAATTGATTATTTTTACTAAAATATACAACATTGATTCTCCTAGTAGATATTGAAACTTATTGGTGCATTAACATGAGATAATAATTTACATCTAATATTATTGCTAACCAGTAATGTAACGTTCACTTCATCCAGTGGCTGGATAAATAAGTTAGCTAATAATTAAACAAACGAAATTACAGTTACAAAATAAAAAACCATAAGTAATTGTTAGCAAGTGATGTTACGTATAATTCTGCTTTTTTTTAATTTTCATGAAATAAATATGACTTCAATTTTTAATTGCTATCTAATTTTAAAACGCTAGTGGTAATATAATAGATCATATCTTAGAATAGACAACGCTATCTACTCTACTGTATTTGATATGCAATGGCTGGACAATGGCTAGACCACAAATCCGGTTTTGTATTTCAATAAATTATCCAATAAATTATTCCACTGAATTATTCCATCCAGTGAATTATTTCAGTGACGAATTAGCAACGAGCCAGAAAATTTAATCTATCCTGTGGAAGATTTAATTTAACCTGTTAGCTACCAGTTTTTTATTCAGTCCGGCTAATTATATTTCTACTCGCGTATTTGTTTAGACATCGATCGATGATTCCCTATTTTCCTTTAAATTTATTTTCCTTTAAATATCTAAATTCACTATGACTTTACTATTTTATTAAAATTACTACTACTATGTTATGGCTAGACAACAACTAGATCGTTAAATTGATTATACTATTCAGTGAATAATCAATCAGAGCTAACAAGTTAGAAAATTTAATCTAGTACGTGTGAATTAACTGTTAGCTCTTTGTTCACATATGCTAGTTACATTTTTACTCGGGCAGTTCTACAGACTTGCATGGACGCGAGTTAAATAACATGGTTAATAATTTTGTTGACAGCACGTATAAATACACACGTAACACGATTGTAGATAGAAGATTGATTTTAGCAACAGATGGCCGTTTTCCAATCTTATCTGTGTCTATAACATAAGTCAAACAAAGGCAGATGTTTGCCAGCTTGTGTGTTTCCATCGATAGGAAAATCTAAAACCGGTTTTTCGGCATTACGTACTCGAAAAAGAGAAAGAAAGTGATGACATTTTAACATTGTGTGACCGTCAATAAACAAATAGAAATAATATATAAGAATCAGACTGAATATATAAAATGCGATGTAATAAGGAATGCGAATTAGGTATTATTGCATAAATAATCGATCGAAGATTAAAACGTAATTACACGCGTCTAATTATTCACCGAGGTAAAGGTAAAGTAATAATCAATATTTTCGAGAATAATTGCGGAAATTAATGACGTAACAATGGAGGACGGCTCTTATGACGCAGGTAAACAAACTTTCTTTGCTGTAAATCTCTAATACCGGGAACAATAGTGCCCGTTGTTTGCCGGCTTTAAGCATGCTGTACTACGAAACTACAATCCCCCCCGATACTGCTCACGGATGATTATTAAATGAAGCTGTCACTTTCATATAACCGTGATTAATGATATTTAATGAGGGCTAATGGATGCGAATTGTACCGTACGGTTATTTGATCAAACGAACTCGAGCGATACGTTTGCGTAGCTTAAATCTGTTTGTCGAGCGTGGATGACACCCTGGGACATCGGAAACGATTCTAATGACATCGTCATGCGATATTTCGTTCTCGTGCCTCTTCAGCGAGAAAAGGGATGCAAAAGATATCTATTTACGGCTTACGATGATTGTTTGATGTGTTTGAAATGTCATACGATCCATTGTCGTCTGTATTATTGCCAGATTATTTTTACGACGACGAAGTTACTCCTTTGAATTTGTCAAACAATGATTAATATATTAAAGCTCTAATGCTCCAATTAATTAATAATTAATATTAAAAATATATTTAGCCATCAGGAATATTTAAAAATCTATACGTCGTTTTATAACTGAAAAAATATTTCTCGCAACATTGCATGTAAACGTCAGATTAATTTTCATAGTTTAAAAGGAATTGAATTGATATAGTTTATAAAAACCGAAATACAGGGTCGATTCGACAAAAAAGTTGGTTAATAATTAGTAGCCTGTATATTTTATGAAAACCAAAATATTTCTCCGCGTGGAATACGTTGTCGAAATTATTATTATATCGCAGAAATAATTATTAACAACCGTCATGTTATGCGACGACTCTTACTGGCTTTAAAAATTCTTGATGAATTTTTTAATAGAGTTTTTATTAAACATCATCGATGTGTGAAGGAAATGAGTGCAAAATTCAACTCTATAATAATCGCATAATACTCGGTATTATTACAGAGCGCAATTATTATTTTGTTATAGAATAATAAAATATCAAGTCGGTCAAAAATTCGGTTCAAGCTTCGAGTTAAATTTGACCTTATTCATCCTTTGTTAATGTATGTTAGCATACGTATATCTCTATCGTAAGATGTTACCGTCGAAAAAAATCGAATCGCACTTTCTGACTAATTCAATACAACAATTTAAAAATGCAATGAAAATCATTTATGAGAATATTAATGAATATTAAAGCGATCTCCGAGAGAGAAACTGCTATTTTTAAAATTCACTCGTTTTCCATGATTCGACCAAAGATAAAATAGATTTCTGTAAAATCACGTTTGCAGCTTCGATGGACTCGTTGCTCCATCTAATAAGCTCTGTGTGTCTTCTGAAGAGTATTCGAGAAAAAATCGATAAGCCCGCGTTATGGATAAGTGAAACCAGAGAGAAACCTGAGAGAGGCCACCAGCTTGATTTTAGTAGACTTTAGCCAGAGCTAGGCGCATTTTCGCGACGCCATCCCAGTCAGAACCATAACGTTGATATTTTATGTATACTGTAATTATAAACAAGAGAAGAATTGAGGCAATTATAGCTAATATTTGTAATAGTTCTAATAAATTCCACTATAATAAATTAATATATATATGAATAACTTGAAATTTTTACTAGCATCTTTAAGGAATTTAAATATGTAAGGATGAAAATTACCTTAGTATGACAGATTCAAAAGCTTAAAAGAATATGTACCATGAGAGGGTTAAAATAATAATTCATCCACCAAGCTCAAAAAGTGATTAGCGAACTGCCTGGCTCCACCTAACAGTGACGGGAGAATACTAGTTATATCTACTCGGCTTGAGTCTCGATCACTAAGGTTTGAATCCCGGCTAAATAACACGGTAACCTGTTACCTTCGTGAGTCTCATTTTCTTAAGTACAAACTACCATCATCATCAAAGTCCTATAATTGAACAATTGGTTAGATATACTTTTAGTTTTCAAGTATTATTACTTGAAGTAATGGTTTTGTAATAATATTAGTTTGACACAAAAGGTTTGTCGCGTTTGTCAAATAAAATAGAAAGAATTATCCCATTTTTAATTGGATTAATAATTTTTACGAATAAAATAAACAATATTGGATTGATATTTGATGACGATTCTTGATTTATATTTTAAAGAAATTTCAAGTCTAATACGATCATGCTACCTTTTTTACATTTTTTATGCATACAAATCTTATAAAAATGCGTGACTATTAGTGTTGTAACTAACTTTTACTGCCACAGCAGCTAATTATTAGCTATAATTAAATCCCTTCTAAATCTAAACGTACTAAATATCTGTTATATTATTTATATAATCGCCTTAAACTCCTTTGATAGAAGGAATATATGTTTATAAACGTTGCCGAAGAAATATTGAGTTCTATTTGCAAATTTTTTATCATATTGGTTATACGAATTTACATAAAAGTATATGAAAAACTAATTGGAGCGTTGCTCCAATTACTCAGTATGTGATGAATACGATACAAAATTTCTAAATCAACATCTCTAGCTGTCAGTTAGCGTAAATATTACTCGATTCAACAATTTTACAAGTTGTACATGCCGAACATGTGTTTAATAATTCAAAAAAGCTCCAAAAAACATTGTTATACTTTTACAACTTCTTTATCTGCATGTAGAAGTACAAATATATACAAATAATTTGCAGAAAAAAATTTATATATTTATATTTATATTTATGTTTATGTCTATATGCATATTTATGTTTATATGCATAGGAAATGTGAAAAGAGCGATTATATCAATATTTATTTGATGTGATTTTTGATAGACAGAATTGAATAATTTAGATAAAAGAGAATTTGTATTAATAGAGTCGACTTTAATTGCAATTATCTTAATTTTTGAACAGTCAGTCTTTTCCTAATCGATATGCAGTTTTTCTTAATCGATATGTAGTTGAAGTTATACGGCAGGTTCCTAAGTAATCCATGTCAGAGGATATTATCTTAATAGCAGGTCGAATGACCTCTATCTTCAAATTGTATATTTGAAAATAAAGAGGCCGCTTGATCTTCAATTATCTTCAAATCGTTTATTTAAAATTAAAGAGGTCATCTGCTCGTCGATTATTTTCTACTCGTATAGTTCGACACTAGATTGAAAGACCTTATTTTTTCAACTAGTATAATTCTATTATCAGGCGGACTTTTTATCCCTCAATAGCTCAGCCGAATAGCAAATCGAATAAATTATCATCTTCAAAGAGAGAAAGTACTCTCTAAAGTACAATAAATACGTTTTTCATTAAAATATTATACTTTTAACTCGATTCAGTTATATCGATTCAATTAGAAGTATAACATTGCAATGAATAAAATCTCGCTGAAAAGATCAATTAATAATAACGTTCCCATTATTGATGCAGTAGATATAGATATTGTGAAGTGCATGGAAGTCGTAAATTCCATTGCCGCAAATGCAGAAAGTTGGATTTGGCACAGCGTAGAAAGAATTTGCATACTACAGATTTTGCAGTGAAATCTTACTTTCACTGGTCAAGATTAGTGAGATATAAAATGAAGCACTAAAATAGGAATGTTTCCATTGAAAATCGATGAATACTCGTTGATTATCGGTGAAATATTCCTTTCACTGGTTCAATCAGAAGCATTTATATTGATTCTCTTTAAGAGAGAACAAAAGAGTTTCTATCTTGAAAAGTGTCGAGAAAATAATCAGACAAAATAATCAATCTTATTCTATCATAGAAAAGATGTTATCGCTTATTTCCCACGATGTCAATCGGTGGATCTCAATCTCGATTTTTATGCGTCATTCAGCAGATTACCACGAACGGCTGTTATTGCGAAGGAATTGCGCATTTCAATAGTATGAATATCAAAAGGATGAATTAAGTGCTATAAAATAATGTATAATGTTAATATTACGATGTAGAGAACATATTAAATTGACAAATGAGTAACGTAAAAGTGCCTTGAGGCGTGCTTCGCTGGCTGTGAATCACATGGCTTCGGAAATTATTATTAATGGTGCGGGAGACGTCGCTTGTGATTCCCGATCGATCGAAACGTATGTGAGACACGTTGAATTATTCCGCGAACACGTAATTGTTTAAAATCATCTGAAAATTTCAAAATTTTCAAGGTAACCAGCACATTTTATTTTAATCAGCTTCAAAGAAAAATATACTGTTTCGTTGACGTGAGCCTGATACGTTGATACTTATCAATACATATCTATCAATTAATTCATTTATCTACGTACAGAAAAAATATCATTCTATATTCTGCTAATAAAAGTGATTTATTTCTTTTTTTAATAATGGTTATATTTAACAAAGAATATTTTCTTGATAATAGTCTTAAGATACACTTATTACAAATTTTAGAAAAACACATTATAATGTACTCAAAAAAAGAATTTATTCTTTTTATAAGAATATTATAAAACTTTATCAAAAAAAATGTGTGTTTGACTCTGCAAATATGTAGACCGAATTTTTACTTTACTTTAATATTTTTGATTAAAATTTGCTAAGATTTAGGAAGTATTTTGAGTAAATTTAATGTTTATGATAAACTTATAATGGATTTGCGAATATAAATTTATGAAATACTTAAAACAAGTAAAATTTACTTGAATACAGTATGTACTTTATAAGTATATGCATCTATCTAATTAACCAGAAAATGCCTTTATGTCAGATCTGACAGAGATTGTGAGCAGGTAGGCGCGGTTTCCGGGAAGTGCAGTTTGGATACGGTCGAACGAAGGATTCGAGTCAAACCAAGTCGGCACGTTGGTAGGTTTATACACTTTACGGACTTTTGTAATCTATTAACTATTTGTGACCAATATAGACAAGTAAAGACTTATAGACTAATAAAAATCGTCGAATTATGATTATTGCCAAAAGTTAATACGCTCGTGTCCATATGTATTCTTCTCGTTAATTAAATCTTAATTTTTATTAACTCTCATATCTTATCAGCTAATATTATATTTTTTGTTTCATATTTGTAGCAGAACGTAACAAATTCTGACATCCCGGCATTTCAGTGAGTAAAAATGGCTACGAAGATTGAAAATGATAAATGTGTTGACGTTTAATATTTATAAAAAAATCAATGTGCTTTTCTCAACTTTTAGATATTTTAGTGAGAGAAATTTTAGTGATATTATACTGAGAGAAAAAAATAATTAATATTGTAGTTAATAATTCATAATTATTTTTAACACCAGCCATATTTTTGTTCTAATGAAAGTAATAATATGCACATAAAAAAGTTACAATTATATAAATATTGTAATATAATTATAATTTAATATATATAATTACAGTCACAAATATTTAATTTTTTTTTCTCAGTATAGGACTTTACATGCGCTGATCATTGAACACGCTGCTTGAAATAATCAGGAAAATTTTTCTTTTTATAACTATCTTATTTATTATCATCTGAATTATCGAATATTTATTTTTTAATGGTAATTTTTTTTTAAATATTTTTTTTTTATATTTTTTAAAACTAATTTATTAATATTCAATAAGGACTTTATATATAAATATTTTAGCATTTGTTAAGTGATATAATTTATCTTGCTAAGGAGTATAGTAAATTTTAAGTATAGTAATTAACAATAAGCTTCAATTTCTAATATATATAAGAAATTAAATATATATATTGTAATATATATAATATGTGAAACGAAAGAATAATAAATTAAAACAGAATGTATCGCGACATGTTCTTTGGTTAAAAAATTCCGTGTCGTATAAATTTTTATACGGCATTTGTTAAGTGATTCAAGATATACAGTTATTAAAAAGTACGAAACTATATATTGTGGTTCATCAAATGTTTTAAATGATATCAAATGTGCACCAGAATTGTGCACTAGAATCGTGCACTAAAATTGCGCATTAGAATTACACGACCGCATACGGAATTTGCAAGTATTTATTTTACTTACAATCAATTTTGTAGACGCGATCGCTAATTTCGTAAATTTTTTCATACATAATGGAATCTAATGTTATTTCAGAATTAAAATCATAAGAATCCACAATTGAAATCATAGGTTGAAATTCTTACAATTCATTCAATTAAAAATTCAAATTCAAATTCTTTCAATTCATTCAAGAACTTCGTGTTGTGACTAAGCATAAACCGCTGTGGAATGGGATACATTTTTTTTATTCTCTCTCGACTTTATCGAAAGCACCGTGATCTTCAGTTCGCAATTTTTTGCATACGATCCATGACTCGAGAATATACGCTCGCGGCGTTGCAATTTGTCGCGTACTTTTCATTCAATCGTTGAGTTGTACAGTATTATCGCGATCGCGAGTGCAGTGAAGTGAAGTGAAGTGAAGTGAAGGAAGTCCAACCGACGACTGGACGCTTCGGAGGAGGCTGGATGTTGAGGATTTAAAGCTGGACAGTTAAACATCGCGGAATACCAACGTGCAAATAGTAAGTGCACAATTTGAACGCTCACGGAGCATCCTATTATGTACTGCATGCTGCATAGATGTAAATTGCATTGATTGCTGATGAGAAAAGTCATCACTCAAAAAATAACAAGATTATTTAAAAATTAGCGATTAATAACGCATTTATAGAGTTGTTTTAATTAAAAAAGGAATAACTTTAGTTAAAAAGGAAAACAGAGAAATAACAAAGAACAAAAATTGCATTCTACAGAAAAATTTTATAATAATAAAAGTTAAAAAAAAATAATAAAATAAAAATTTATACGACACGGAATTTTTTAACCAAAGAACATGTCGCGATACATTCTGTCTTAATTTATTATTCTCTCGTTTCACATATTATATATATTGCAATATATATATTTAATTTCTTATATATATTAGAAATTGAAGTTTCCTATTAATTAAAATTTACTATGTTTCTTAGCAAGATCAATTCTACTGCTAGTCTGTTCCTGTATCTTGAAAGAAACAATATTTAAAAAATAAGAAAAATATTTGTTTGCTGGGTACTAATAACATATTAATTTAAATCTAAATTATTTTATTTAAATAGAATAAACAATTGCTCTCGTGAAAAGCTAAAATTTTAAGAAAATATATATTTTCTTATTTGAAAAATATATATAATAAAAATATCTTACAATAATATAAATAAATATATTTTATAGTAATATAAGTAAAGTAAATATTATTATAGAATTTACACCAAATAAACATTTTTTTATTTATTAGATATTTTTCTCTCTTAATGTACATTATTTAAAAAATAAAATTTGAAACAAATTAATATGAAAAAAAGTGATATAATATTTATTCCGTGTATCCGTATATACTGTGAGAGAAAAAATATTTAAAAAATGAATAAAAATATTTTTTGGGTGAGTATTAGTAATATATTCATTTAAATATGAGTTCTTTTATTATTATAATTAATTATATTATAACAATTATAACAATCACATTCTTGAGAAGGTAAAGTTATAAAAAAATGTATATTTTTCTTTTTAAAAAAGGGATTTTACCTTTTAGTACAAGTAAATATGTTTTTTCATTCAGTACCCATCACAAATAAATATTCTTTACTTTGTAGGTATTCCTCTTACAGTGTACGAATGGTTGAAATCACATTGAACTCGTTGAACATACGAACGCACGGATAGTTATTAATTGCTAAATTATCATAGTCTTTTTTGCAAACGCGTATATCAAGTTCCACTTACGGCAGTACGTTACCACTGTGACGCGACTCTCATAAACTCGAGTATTTATCCAATGACGTGTTTAATAAGTTCGTAATCTATCAAGATATAAAGCGGATTCGTACACGTTCGCGAAATAGCGTTTCTCAGACGCTATCGAGGCATCGATCTGGCAGATGCGGCGGGCGCATCGATACCGTTCGATGCTCGGTTAAGTCATTAGTAGCAGTCACTTTCTGCAACTCGGCTGGCGTAGCGCGCGTGTGTATTTAGCTCGTTACGTGCTACGTGTGTGTGTGTCGTGTGCCTGGCGTGTCAGCGAGGAGCACGGTGAGTAAAATGGCATAGCGAGTACTTATTACGCATCGTTGAACTCCGACTTATCCGTCTGTGACGTCGAGCCGAGAGAGGAACGTTATCTCGCTTATCGGCCGCGCTTCCACGCTTCCATGAGCGCACATCCGCCGTTCGCGACCTTTGAAAAAATGCAAACGAGAGAAATATTTCGACCGTAAATGAATAACGAGGGCTTGTTATTGCATTAACAACGTCGCCACTCCCGATCATCGGGAGAGCTGCACGATGATCGATGGTGATTGAATACGCGCGTTCTGACGGATTTTGAATTTTTTTCTGCGTCCTGCGCGCGTCGTTCCTCTTCGCTCGAATATCGAGTAGATCCCATCTTAGCATGTGAATAGCCGCAAGTAAAACTCGAACTCGATATATCCAAGTAGAAATTGAACCTCACGACTGTCTAAACACAGGATAATAAATTTATGTCTAATTTATCGCTACTAGCTACAGAGAGAGTAATGTAATGCTCTTTTCTCCTAGCTAGACAAATAAGTTAGCTGATGGCTAGACAAAAGGAATTACAGTTACGAGATGAAAGGTTATAATTAGTTGCCAGTCGGTAATGTAACGCTCACTTCTACTTCTTTAAGATTTTTAAAAAGTAACATAACTTCAATTTTGATTTGCTATCCAACTCTAAAATGCTAATTATAATATATAGTAACTAAATTATATTGAGTGAGTGAGTATAAGTTCTGATGGATTTTGTAATAAAAAAAGTAGATCAAATAATATTTTATTAAAAACAACTATTCATTCACCAAGTAATCCTCATTGTTTACTGTTACTTTTCGCCAATGTTCTGATAACATTCATATGTTTCTATCATGAAAGGTGACCGTCTTCTCGTCTAAGTATGAAGAAAGTTTTGTAAGTCATGAAAAAAGCGAGTGTTATATCACTTTTTTATAACGACCAAAACAAGTGATAATTTGATAGGATATCAAGAAAAAGCTAGTGTAACAAAATATTCCAGTTTAGCTTACATTGTGTTTGCATCGAAGTGTGAGATCCGGATGTTTCTCTTCAATTCCTGTCTTTAAATTATCCAATTGTTAACAATACTTATCGGAATTAATGTTTTTGCTAATTGGGAGTAGATCAAAAGATCATATCTTTGCAATTCCACTATATAAATAGCATATTATTCCGAGGATGCAAACCGGTGTTTTACATAGATCGCGTTCATTATTCTCTCTTCAAATTTGTTTCTGTTTCACATTGTTATATTGGATACATTTTTTGTCTCCCGTCCCTGATCGATTTAGAAATAGATCGGTTTTTAGTCGACCAAGCAAAAAATTGGCCATAGAGAGTCGGTCTGTTTTATTTTTACCTGTCAGATTATGTAGCACCCAAACATCGATTTATTTAAATTACATCCAAGCTTTTTAAAATGCCGAAATGCGGTCGATCTGTCGACGTTTAGTCTCTCAACAACCTCTTGCGTTGAGATTCGTGAATTGGTGTCCATTAAATTACGTACAATGTTGTCATCAATGCCAGAAGGCTGATTGGAGTATAGCCGATATTCCCGCTTAAATTTTACGAACCATCTCTCGTAAATAGGAATAGACATTCTGTCCAAACATATCACAAATGTTTTTCACGGGATTTGAAATGCTTGTTCCTCTCCAAACTGGTACATCATAATTACACGCAAATGGACTATCAATATTCATTTTCAATTTTACTTCATGACAACTAAACTGACGCAAATCAAACTATCTCCTGTTTATAATGACAGTTAAAAGTATGATCTTTTAAACTATTATGCTAAAAGTATTATCTTTTCAATTATCATGTAATATATTTAGAATTTTGTAAACCAGGAATAGATCAACTTTCTGCAATAATTGACTATTCTTTCATTTCACATTTGCTAGTTATATTTTAAAAACTGAAGTATGCTACTAAAAATTAAGTACTACGTTTCTAATAAAATATAATAAAGTTCTAGCAAATTTATTATATATTCCAGCAGGATAGACATTGCTGACAATCTATTTCTACACTAGTAGAAACACATAATAAAACTGAATAATAAAATTGAAAAGCATTTATATGAAAAAAGAAAAAAGCCTAATATTCTTACCGCATAGACAACAACTAGATCATAAAATTTGATTTTATTTGAATGAATAATTAATGATGTATCAATAATTAGTCTATCATTGATGAAAATAATGGTTTTGTATGTCAATAAATAATTAATCTGCAATAAATTAGTAAGAAAACTTAATGTAGATTATACTAGCTGGAGTTACTAGCTTTTGAGTCAGGTCGACTAGTTACATTTCTACTCGAGAAGTAATCCGATTGAAGAAAATCAGCTACGGTTTCTCTATGGAAACCTTCCAATTTCGCATCGCAAAAGACATCCTTGATCTTTACGCGAGTATAAAGTGGCAATGGCTTCAGCGGCTGTTGTTTTACAGCGACACACAATGAGACACGGTTAAACGGTCGATCCATCAGAGCCTGACGTGAAATTGCCGACTCATTATCGCGCTTATCGACCACGGCGACGTGCCTTCTCGAAAGCGTGCCGTTATAGATTACGCGGAAAAAAGGAGCAAGAATTTTTTTGTTTTGCCTCTACGAAAGTTAAGAAACGAAAAAATTTCTCACGGTTAATGTAAAGTGCGCACTCATTAACATTGACGCTCTGCGAACTTGCGCGGTCTCGCTCGCGCCGTCCACAAACGCGTCTGAATGCGCATTCGTATTCTATGAATAGGTAGACTCTTTTCCAGAGATACACGGCATTTACTAGCTACGATGTAATTGCTCCGAGAGTGACAGAAGAAGAAAAGAAGAGAGACTTCTTTTCCCATACGTATAGCGGTAGAAAGTTGTGAGGGATCCCGGTAGTAGCGAGACGTTTCGAGCATCACTGTCATTTCGAGGCCTTTTCATTATTTGCTAAAGCCACGTTCGCGTCAGAGATTATATAATAAAAATGCCCATTACGTTATTGGCGACCGCGATTAAGTGAATAATCTTACAAAGCTCAAGTGGATAACGAGATATTAATTTTTTAATTTGAACTAACAAGGACGAGAAAGCCCGAGTTGGCGCCATGTTAACGTGAAAATGAAGTTAAAAGAAATCTGTGAATAGAACGACGTAAGGGTATGGATGAGAGTAAAGATATGATGATAATTATTAAAACAGAAAATAACATTAAAATGTTCGTATTAAGAAGATGCTATATTTTGAAACTTTACTGACAAAATGACTTTTTCCGTAAAAATTTACGTCGTATATATATTGGTTGTATAGAATTACAAATACTTTTACATAATGAAAGTACAAAAATGAATTGGAGCATTACTCAATATGTGATAAAAACAATAAAAATTTCAAAACTAATATCTCGAACTCGATAAGATCTATAAGAAATACGAAAAAGATAGTATAATCGTGTTAGTGACGATCGCCTCTACATTATCAACATTTTTCAAGTTCACTTGAGTCATTCACTTGAGTATCCCCTTAGGGGAAACAAAACAACGACACAAGTTCCAAGCACAACTATTAAGGCTGCATTACATAATACGCATATACGCGCCTTTATTACAGTACACTTAATAGTTACGCTTGAAACTTGTGTTATTGTTTTGTTTGCGTTCAAAGAAAACCTTGAGGAACTCACCTCGCAATTCTGCTATTTTTTGTGTAGCTAAATAATTACTTGCTACCACTTTTTGTTTTGTATGTGATTTATTAGTCGAGCATACAATCACGTTCATGTTTCTAAAGCCACGTTCGCGTCAGAGATTATATAATAAAAATGCCCATTACGTTATTGGCGACCGCGATTAAGTGAGTAATCTTACAAAGCTCAAGTGGATAACGAGATATTAATTTTTTAATTTGAACTAACAAGGACGAGAAAGCCCGAGTTGGCGCCATGTTAACGAAGTTAAAAGAAATCTGTGAATAGAATGACGTAAGGGTATGGATGAGAGTAAAGATATGATGATAATTATTAAAACAGAAAATAACATTAAAATGTTCGTATTAAGAAGATGCTATATTTTGAAACTTTACTGACAAAATGACTTTTTCCGTAAAAATTTACATCGTATATATATTGGTTGTATAGAATTACAAATACTTTTACACAATGAAAGTACAAAGATAAATTGGAGCATTATTCAATATGTGATAAAAACAATAAAAATTTCAAAACTAATATCTCGTTCATGTTTCTTCTCTCTTCTTCTTCTTCTTATAAGCAAATACTTATGAAAACCTAGAACTCAGAAATCAGCGGCTCGAGAGTCAAGAAAAATATCGAATTCGGCCGATTGCTCACGATAGAGCTTGCAGCGACACACGCAAACAATATAAGGCTAGAGGTCATATTTTTCGAATGTTAAATACGCCCTTTTTATTCTAAGTTCCGCTTTTCTTATACGAGTATCCAGAAATAAAATTATTTTAGTTTAAAAATCAAAAAGGCGTATTTAGCGTTCAAATACGTCAAGAATACGATTCCTGTTCTTTTTCGAAGAATCTCCTGAACTGATGCAGTAAGTCAGAGTAATGAGAGAAATATATTTTGTTTTACTCCAACTTATTGCACCAAGTATACATCAATTCAAGAAGTTTTTCGAAAAAGAACATACCTATAAATCAAGCTACATTCGAACGCACATGCCACCACGCGAAATATAAATATTTTACAACTTTTTATAAGTAGTTTCCAAATTGACCAAATTTTGGTTCTATTGGCTAAATTTTGACTTTCAATTTTTAGCCAGTTCTTATTTCGCACAGCAATGTTATATATCGTTGTGAACTTGTTTCAGTGAGCACTTTTTAAAAGTACATCTTTGAAAAGTAGAAACGTAACACTTTGTGAGTATCCCTTGTGAATATTTCCCTTGAGACGAGTTTCAAGTTTAACATTCGAAAAATATGACCTCTAGCTTTATATTGTTTGCGTGTGTCGCAAGCTCTATCGTGAGCGATCGGCCGAATTCGATATTCTTCTCGAGCCGCTGATTTCTGAGTTTTGGGTTCTCATAAGTACTTGCTTGTAAGAAGAAGAAGAGAGGAGAAACGTGAACATGATTGCATATTCGACTAATAAATCACATACAAAACAAAAAGTGGTAGCAAGTAATTATTTAGGTACACAAAAAATAGCAGAATTGCGAGGTGAGCTCCTCAAGGTTTTCTTTGGAACGCAAACAAATTAACTATCAATTAACTATTAACTAACTATTAACTAACTATTAATTAAGAAAATGAAGTTATTGATGAGGCGCGAATAACAAAAATCGCCTGTACGTGGAAAAAGAAACTCGGTTTATGTAATCTATTTTTTATTGTCTGGAGATCAGGAAAAAATTCGATTGTATCATAAAAATAAAACAATTTCTGTAGAAGATTTCCTCTTAGTTAATTATTCACAGTTATCTCCCAACCGAGTTTCAACGCAGCTAAATGTTAAAACGAATGTTTCCCATCGCGATAATATTGATAAATATTGTCTGGCATCAACGAATTTTCGTTTAGTTTTTATTTTGTTACACAATTTGAGATTTTCTCGCGCAGTCGCGTCGCGAACACACAATTCGAGTTACACGCACGCTACTAATGTCACGATCACACATAAATATCCTACTCCACGACATAGACTGACAGAGACAAGGTCGTAACGTAAGAATAATGAATTAGTGAAAGCTAATCTCGAGATCTTTCGACGCGATTATAACGAGCACCTGTGATACACGCAGACAGAAGATAAGGAGACGATGTAGGCGCGAGTCGAAGTGAGAACAAACACCGAGGCCGGTGTTCTCGGTCGTATTATGCGTAAATGGCGCCTAATCAGACGCAGAGTACTTTCCTCGATGATTGATGAGCATTATATGCGATCATCTGCGGTCTTCTCTGAAGATATATATGTCGCAATTTTTCCAACTTGCAGTTGTTCGACAGGGAACGAACATGTTGCAAGCAAAGGCTTTAAATCGCAGCCTCTTGATCACTCCATTTCTCCTTTTACCTTTTGCAACATTTCAAAATGCAAAAGAAAATGCAACGTGTTGCGCACAGGATATATGGAGACTGCGAACTCTCGATAGTGGTAAATTCGAAAGTATGATGTATTCAAAATACATCGACGCGGAGAAAAGAGAGAAAGAAATATATTAGATCACATGCACATACAAAGAAAATTTTGCAGTAAAGTTTACAACAAAATTTTGTAATCTTGAACCATACAGAAATTATGACTTAAAACATGTTACAATATTTATTTAGAAATATTACATGAGCATTTGACTTTTCACTACAAAATTATTATGATTAGTTCAATATCCATTTTGGTTTTCAGTCTAGCATAGCGTCCTTTGTGGGTTTGCTTTCGATGTTTCGTGGACATTTAGTTCATTTCATCAACCTGATCATCAGGTTGCTCTCCTCTCTAATAAAGTGAATTGAGAAACGTCGCAAACAAATCTGTTTATCTTCCGTAAGTCTCAATCACTAATCAGATACCTGATTAGTTTAATGTTTTTTTTATCCTAAATATTTGATATATTGTCAAAGTTACTACTTTGTAATAATTTATTTTAATTTATATTCCCCAATGGACAGAACCCTCGGTTGAAATATAATTTTCACTAACGCCGGCGCCCAACAAAATTTTTATAGCTGAATAACACTAGTCTCCTCCCTTCCCTCCCAGCTCTTTAACAGTGAACCAATGGATACTTACGCGAGGTGTAGATATGAAAAAAAAAAATTCTATAAATACTGACTCAGTTAATTACTTGTCGTTTCCCAAATAAATGACTGGAAAAATATTACATACGTACCAACAGATCATACATCTTTTATATTAGGTGATTATTGCGAAAAAAAAACCACATAAAAACTGGCTGATGTATAACATAACAGAAGAAATTCATGGGACTGTGTTATTGCCATATCTATATCGATCTCATTGGAGATTGTTGATAATCAATATCGACGAAAAAACCATTATTACCCTGAATCCTTATAAATATGGTAAAGATAACAAAAGAGCAGAGAAATCATTTAAAAAATTCTTAGAAGCTTGTCCCAAAACATCTTTAAACATACAAAATGCTACAAAATATTCAATTCAAAAGAAAAGAAATGTTTAATGATCGTCCGTTATAAAAAGCCAGCGATGGAAATAACTGCGGAGTATACATTTTGCATTACATAAAATGCATTGCAGAAAATAAAAATTTTGGAACATCAATAGAACAGTTATTCGACGACAAATTGCGGAAACTTTACTAAATACGTCATGTAGCATGAAAGAAAGATGCTTGTTTTGTTTTAATATAAAAAAGAGAATTAGTTATGTGCACTTTATGTAGGCGTTGGGCACATCCACAGTGCATTGGGAAAACAGGTAAAAAAAAAGCATAGAGGAATGAGCAGATCAAAATATAATATACACCTGCAACTTATGTAAATTAAGTATTAGAACGTGGATGACAACTAAAAATTAACTTGCAACACGAATAAAAGAACACAAATAAACATTCTTTAACTTTTAATTGTCCTGTTTTGTCTACACAAGTAAAAATTTAAACATTTTAGCATTTTATTTAATATTTAATATTATTTAATATTAAAATAATAAAACTATTGTTTAACACGTTCGTTACCACAACTTATTCGGGGAATCCTTCTCAAAGATCAAAATGTATTTACTTTTATATAATTATATTTAATTATAATTATGTGTAAATTATATTTAGATTATTTGTAAGGAAATAAAAGAAAAATTATCGCTATTACACATAAAAGTAAATGTGTTAAGAGAATATTAAAATGAATGACAAACCCCAAAAATATTAAACGGTGAAACGATTTCCCAAACGTTGTGCTAAATAAGAAGAAAATACATGTTCGGTACGTACAAGCTGCAGAACTTCTGTATTAGACAAATATTTACATTAAATATTGACAGCTCGAGATATTACATTGATTTATATCAAATATTGACAGCTCGAAATATTTCTCGTTTTCGACATCAACATTTTGAATAATGCTTCAATTTAGTTCTGTATTTTCATTATATAAATGTATCAGCAATTCTGCATATAACATAACCTAAATATTGTAGAAAAAATCAACGTGCTGTCAATAAAATTTTCAGCTTCGGCGTCCTCTTAAGCGCAAGTTTGAGAAAAGTGTTTCGGCCAATGATTGCTAGTAAAATATTTTTGTCTACTTTGCTACGCTTCAAAGAGTAAAAATATATTGTCATTTTTTGGAACACAACTCTTAGACGGCCGGAAACATTCATAATCTGTATAATTGTGGTTGTATGCACAAAATTTCAGCGTGAAAGGAAGTATTCCGGGCAACGCTTGTCATTAAACTATTTTTTTTTTTAATTTGTTATGCTCCAGAGACTAAAAAAGTATTGTCATTTTTTGGCACATAACTCTCAGATGGCCGGAAATATTTATAATCTATGTAATTGTGGTTGTATGCGCACAATTTCGGGGAGAAAGGAGGTGTTCCGGGCAACGATTGCTATTATACTATTTTTTTCTAATTTGTTTTGGTCCAGAGAGTAAGAATATATTGTCATTTTTTGGCATACTACTCTCAGATGGCCGGAAACATTTATAATCTGTATAATTGTGGTTGTATGCACACAATTTCGGGGAGAAAGAAAGTGTTCCGGGCAACGATTGCTATTAAACTATTTTTTTTCTAATTTGTTACGCTCCAAAGAGTAAAAATGTATTGTCATTTTTTTGCACAAAGTGCTGAGATGTTCGGCAGGAATTATATTCTGTCCTAATGTTACCGCGCGCGCACAATTTTCAGTGAAAACGGAAGTATGCCGGGATACGATTGCAATATAACTATTTTTTTAACATAATTTTATCTTTTTATGTATATGCATTTATATTAAGTGGATTGCTATAAAAAAAGACTATTTTTAATTTTCGCTCAAAGAACGCTCCAAACTTCAACGATGTTATTTATATATATATATATATATATATATATATATATATATATATAACACAAGGTGACTCAGTCAAGTATAATGTGATTTCTTTATTTGCGGAGGGCGCACAGCATTTCTAGTCGAAAAGTAATATAATAACGTAATGCACATACTCTCGAAAATCGCACGCGACACACATTCTCGATGACACACTCGTCCGATACACGCAATGACTCGCGATGTCATAGACATATTCACAAATACTATGATCCAGAGCACCGCATCGCACCCGCTAAAAGTGAATAAATATTATTAGCATTTATAATCCGTACTGTTTTACTGATAAAGATTTCCACTCCATTTTTTTACAGTATTTTTTATAAGTATCCTATAAGGGTTCTAAAACGATATCATTTATTTTGACAAAGTACATATCCTTTTATATCTTTTTAGGCTATTTTCTCCCAAATGATGAATCGTATCACTTTGATATTTATATATCTTTAATCTATTCATGAACAGCTACAATTTTATCCAAAAATAATTTCAGATTTTGACCCCGTAAAACAGGGTTAAACTTAACAGCATTCTTTGAAAAGATTCTTTTAAAAGTTGATTTATGCAGCAACTATCTTAAAGATAGTCGTCAAAGTAGAGAGAGAGAGAGAGAGAGAGAGAGAGAGAGAGATCGAAATGTATCGAAACATAGAACTTGAATAATGTTCTTATAGAATAATGTTATTAATAGAACGGTTGACGAGCAAACGAAAGATCCCGGGTTCGATTCCTGCCCCAAGTCATATCCGGTATATTTTCTCTCATTTTTCCTACAGCTCTCTCATAAGGTGATTTAGCTAATTAATAGAAATATGTAATATCAATTATAAGAAAGATATAAATACCGATACTGTGTAGAAATAACTCTTTTAATAATCAAGATTATTAATAAGAGAGAGAGAGAGAAGGAGAATACATCGAAGTCTGTAGGAACTATTTAAATGTAAATGTATATGTAATATATGATAAATGTAATAATATGTGTATGTAATATATGATAAAATTTGTTTGAACGTAGAAAACATAAATTTGATATGAACGAGCAACAAAATTTTTGTATAAGGCGGACATTTATACTACTTAACAACACGAAATGTAAATTTTTAAATGTTTATTGTTTTATCACATAATATAATAATGTTGCAATATACTTTTGTTTGCACTTCCATGATGAAAAAACATTTGCAATTTTGTGCAATATTAATTGCTAATTTACTACGTAAATTTTTTAAAAGGAAATCAGTATTTTATCAGTAAATATTTCAGATATGGCATCCGTTCAAGAAAGATACCAAGATGTATCTTTCTTGAGGCTTGATTAGACTAGTTGGTAGAACAATCGACCGGCAAGCGAAAGGTTCCGGGTTTGATTCCCAGTCCTAAATCTTATCTTATTATGCCCGGAATTGACTTCTTTCATTTCTTTCTACTTTATTACATGTTGATTTAACAAATTTTTTACCTGTCAGCAAGTTTGTTTACGGTAAGACAACTTACACACACCACTTACTAAGACAACTTGTCTCTGAAGATAATAGAGACGTATCATTGAGTTTGTGTAGAAATAAATCTTTTAACAATTAAAGACTATTAATAAGAAAGAAGGAGAAGAATTCCACGCATGTTGAGTCCTAGGGTAGCGCAGTTGGCAGAGCAGTCGCCTAGATTTTATTCCCGATCCAGTCTACGTCGTCTGGTATTTTTTTTTCTATTTTTCTACATAATCAAGCAGATTTGCTCGTACTTCAAAAGAATTATGTGTTCAAGTAGTGACCATTCTGCTTGTATAAAATAAATCTCTATTTGTAAGTATTATTTCAATTATTATAACTAATCATTTCCTATGTCGAGACAATTTAAGTTTGCAAAACAAATTTGTTAATTTGGCCGTTTGATGGAATGCGAAGTAGGTAACGTATTCCAAGGTGTAAATAACATAAAAGCGGTTATCAAAATGTTATGTTAGACAAACAACAAAATTGTGCTAATATTTTTTTATTTTTTGTATATGTATATCAATCTTATATAAATGCGGATTTCTTTTTTATTATGTTTAGCGACATATTTATAACGACATATTTATAACATATTTATAACGTTAATTTAAACGTAACGACATATTTATAGAAATCTTTCTAGAATTCTTTCGTATATTTTGCAAGTTCTAAATTTGATTGCAAATATATAGAAACGTATGATAAAATTTGCTTGAATGTAGAAAACACAAATTTGTTATAAATGAGCAGCAGAACTTTTGTATAAGACGGGATATTTATACTTAATGGCACAAAATGCCTACTCATAAAGAGGATAAATGCCTACTCAACAGGATAAACTTTTTAATATATATAGATATTACTTCAGTTATCGCAGCAAATTATTTCGCATGAAGCAATAATCGAAGCGGTGATTAGTTGATGAAAACATAGAAAAAAGTTTTCGATTCGTGTAATTTAACTCTAATTTTAACTAACTAGAAACAAAAACTCTGTTGTATTATAAAAACAGAAAGATTCCTGTAGAAGGCTTTTATTCAGTCAATTGTTCTCAGTTATTTCACCTGAGTTTTAATGCAGCCAAATATTTAGACGAAAATATTTTCAGTCGCGGTATCAGAAATATGATTTTCTATTATTGAGAGTTTTTGCATCTTTAATATTCCTATTTAATTAAACTAATCTTTTTCTGTGTAAAATTTATTTCTACTGAATGTGAATCGAGCTTTATTCAGAAATCAGACTAAACTTTTTGACTGTTTCGATATTGAATCTTCTAAAAAACTAATCAATCCCACTGTTCGTAAAATTCTTAATTTTAAGTTCTAGCACTAAAAATGTTTAAATATAAGTTAAATATACCTTGAATCAATTAATATAAGTTAAATACTGAGCCTAATTAACTTATGATTAATTGATCTTGAGTCAATTAATCATAAGTTAAACAAATTATAACTTTAATAAGTGGATTAATTGCGAGTTTTCGCAATTTGAGAAATAAAGAGCTGAAATGTGTCGGAAAGTTATATGTGTCTTGAAGAATTAATTAATTGCAAGTTGAAAAATTGTGATTTTAAAAGTAAATTAATCGCAAGTCCTTAATTTTGCCAAATAGATGATTACGTGCTCCGTTGCTAAAATAAGATACACAAAAAATGATGTCAATCAATTTGTCTTCTGAGAGATTTATAAAGCCTTTCACGAGTATCAAATTTTTCATCTCATTGCAAAATTACTCGATTTTCCAAATGTCAAAAAGCTATGTTATTTCCACGGACGATCGCGAGGAAGCGATTCGACCGGGTTTCAGCAACAACAACGTGTGCCGTTCGTTGACTACGACAACGAGGACTGGAATTGCCATGAGGAAGGATCGAATGAAATCCCGGAAGAGAAGAAGCACGAGGGAACGGCAAGGCGGACGAAGACCCACGAGGTGCGATGGAGAGGGGCGCCAACGCGGTTTCCTTCACACGAGAGTCACGTTGAGCAGCGGGCACTCGTGCAGTCGTGCTCCACGACGCTTGATCCATACACTGTTTTACCTCTACGCTGCTACCGGTCGGCAGGTAGCAGCCGCGAGGTACCGTGAACTCGTCTCGCCGATTCCGACGCGAACGTTCCTCCGTGCTCGACGCGCCGATTACGGGCCGACTCGTCTCGGGCGCGACGAGTCGCGTCGCGGGCATTCCTCGCGTGTACATTATTCACTTTTTATTTCTCGCTCTGACTCGTGACTTACCAGACAACTTTATCTTCCCGTCGGAGACCTCACCGGAACACGTGAGTAACATTGACCATGCTCCGGAAAGCGGTCGCGGCATTCCTTCGCCGAGGTTTTAATCACTCTATAACCAGAATTTCGCACAGTCAGTGATATACGCGAAAGTTGGACGATAATTCTCGCTAATGATGAACGATAATATGCTGTTAATCATCGGTGATTAACTCGAATTAACAACTATTGTTGTTACGAAAGGACTGCTACTTTGGATGGACCTACTTGTTTCGGAAAGTCGAAAACTTAGAGAGTTACCAAGAAATAACCATCGCTGTAAGAGTCCATCGCTATTATACACAGTGAAATGCCATTTTATTACTAAAAAAAGCGATTATTCAGTTTAATTTCCTTTTTTCAAGTATCTTGGTTATCTTGATTATCTTGGTTATTTTGAACAAAGAATATTTTCTTTTGATAACAATTTTCAAATGTACTTATACACATCATAAGTTTCACAAAAGCTCATTATTCTGTACTCAAAAGAAGATTCTACTTTCTTTAAAATATAAAACTTTATCAAAGAAAAAAAGACGTATTCGATTTTACGTAGTAAATAAACCAAATTTTTACTTAAATTTGATATTTTTCATTGAAATGTTAACCTTACTAGGATTCTCAAAATATTTAAATAAATTTGTTATGATGAACTCATACTATATTTACGAATACATATACACACTTATGAAATACTTATAAACAAGTACAAACAAGTTCACTTAAATATAGCACATATTTTGCTGTATATACGCGTAAATTAATAGAAAGACTTATAAGATTAATAGAAATTATAATCAAATGACTGATGACATATTGTAATCTTTAATATAATAAACGTTTTTATCTTGGTTTGAATATTTTTCAGTGTGTAAAATAATGCAAATAATTACAATGTATAAGTAATTATTATTACTTATAATTACTTATATTTACTTATAATTATAATATTTTTCTTTTAATATAAATGTATATTTTCTGTTTTATGTGTATATTAATCCAACGTTTGGCTCTCATAAGTGTATGTATATTATTTCTTGTTTTTGATTAACTATTGATCCTATGATTGTATTAATTTCTTCACTCAAGAACCTGAACCATGAAAAACAAGACAATTTCTCAAAAAATCATAGTCTTGAAATTCGGATATCGAGACAATATCACATCCTGTTAAAATTAATACGTCATGTGAATCTAAATAGAAAATTATTATGTCACATGTAAAGTTCTATATGAGAACGAAAGCGATATCGACGACTTGTCATGAGAAACCAAAGATAATCCCGAAAGTTACATGGTGCACTGTCTGTCAACAAACGCCGTTATGTTATCGTAGCAGCATGACAGTAAAAAACGTACATAAAATACTACATTCTAAACACGTCTCTAGATTCTTAATCCTCGTTTCTAGTTATAAAAGTTGCACAGAGAAAAAGAGAGAAAGAGAGTGCGGTGGGGATAACGAGCGAGATCGAAGCTAAATGTATCACATATTGCTCATCCGCGATGAATAAACAACGAGTACCATGCATATCGCGTAAATAATAACTGATTATCAAATTAAGCAATCAAACTACCCAGTTAATTACCTCGCAACAGCATACACGTTATCTATTTTAAATAATGCTGATTATCTCGCGTAGTTCACGTGCGCTGTGCATAATTACTGCTGAATTATGCATGAGTACACTTTATTCTGTGTTACTACTTTATGTTGTTTTATGTTTAATATAACACTTTACACATGGTACTCAAAACTAATTGCACATGATATACTCAAAATCGAGTTCGATCGAATAACACCTGAAAGAAAAGAGAAACAAATTAAGTTTCCATAGAAAAATCATTCTGCAAACTCTCTCTCTCTCTCTCTCTCTCTCTCTCTCTCTCTCTCTCTCTCTCTCTCTCTCT
>NW_022639574.1:477201-491979 GCF_010583005.1 Odontomachus brunneus | reverse complement strand
GTCTCTCTCTCTCTCTCTCCCTCCCTCCCTCCCTCTCTCTCTCTCTCTTCGTATATTTTTTAATTAAATATAAAGAATAAATAATATGTAATAATTATAAATTCTATTGTAATAGCAAATGGTGCATCAGTGTCTTTTGAAATTTTCTTAAGTGGAGCAAACACACGTACACAGGATGTCCCAGACCACCATAATCAAATGTTGCAAGAGCGTAGGACGGATTGAGGCGAGCAAGAAAGTCTTGTCCTGTTTTGTAATATTCGCAATAGTTTTCGAGAAATGAATTGTAGAAAATTGCGTGAAAAAGGGTTGAGCGCTCGAACCGCTGAAATCACTCGACTATTGAAAAACTATTGCGAATATCGCAAAACGGCGCAGGACTTTCTTGCTCACCTCAATCCGTTCTATGTCCTCGCAAAGTTTGATTATGATGTTCTGGGAACCCTGTATACAAGCTGTAGAATTATTGTACCAGACAAAGATTTGCACTAACTGACAACTCGAGATTTTAATTTTGAAATTTTTTATCATTTTCGTCACATATTCGAAAATGCTCTAATTGATTATTTATTTTTATTGTATAAAACTATTTGCAATTATGTGTGACCAAAGCGATGTAAACTTTGCAGAGAAAAAGATTAATATTTTCTCGGTAAAATTTTCAAGTATAGCGTTCCCTTAATTTGACTTAACTTTAATTGAATATGAAGTAATTCGCAGCAATAAAATATAATATCCTTGCTGAAATAATATTTTAAAAAATAAGTTTATTATATAAGCAAGCTGACGATAGTTTGTATACGTAATTTTTTTACTGCACCAGCAAATCTGGTTGATTATGTAAAAAAAGAGAAAAAATATATTAGGCGATAGACCAGTAAATAATCGAATCTGTGCGACTGCTCTGCCAACTAAGCTACTCAAAACCACACTTTGATACGTCTTTCTTTCTCTCAATACCTCCTTTTTATATATAATCTTAATTGTTAAAAGAGTTTTTTACAGAGCTTAATAGTCTCTTACAGTTCTCTCACTAATATAACTACTATACGATACTATACTATACGATACTATACTAATAATTTTGCCACGTAAAGCTATACCATTGTATAAATTTATTAAATCAACTTTTTAAGAAAGCTCTGGAAAAAGAGTTAAGAGAAAATATATCAAGCGTGATAAGACTCTGGGCCGGGAATCAAACCCGGGACTTTTTTCTTGCCGGGCAACCGTTCTACCAATTAAACTATCCAAACCCAACGCTTTATTATATCTTACCTTCTGTTCTTAATGCTCCTGATCACTCGCCGCGGAACTCTCAATTGATAAGGTGGCGAGAAAATATGTGTGCTCTAATAATTCTTGCTAAATACATAGAAATAAAAATATGTACCTATAAAATGATACTTGCAATCGATCGAGCAGATGTACTCACATTTTCCTTTTTCTTCTAATAATTAAAAGATAACTATAACATTAACGTGTCAAAATCATAAGATTCATGAGAATCATGAGATTCATGATCATAAGATTTCCAGAAAAGAAAAACAAATTTTTATACTTAAAAAAAATACGTCGTTATGACTATCTATATACTACAAGCGACAACTATACGAGTTTTGCATGTAGAATTAATGTACATAGTTTAATAATCCATTTATAGAGTTATTATAACTAAAATTAAATAGTTACAGGAACTATATAGTTCTTATAATAATTTTTCTGCGATTGCACAATAACTATAACGAGAAAAAAAATATTCGAAAAGTAAAAAGTATTCAATCGGTATTTATTCAATCGATACTAATAACATATTTACTCATATTAATATCAAATATTTTTCAAATAAGAAAATGTACATAGTGGAGGCCGTGGTTAATTGGCTACCGGGATAAGTTGGCAAAAAGCGATTATTTATGTTATTTTCTAACAAGTCACAGAATTAAGCAGACAAAATTTTTGAACATGTCAAAGATGGTTTTGTAATCTCTGTTTGCTTGATTCTGAAATCTATTAAAGAACAGTAGAAATAATCGATTTTGCTAACTTATCTCAATAGACGATTAGCCTCAGTCTTGCCTATTTTTAAAACTTTAGCATAAAAGCAATTGTTTATTATATTTAAGTAAAAGAATTTAGTTTTAAATAAATATATTATTAGTACCTACAGAATAAATGTTTTATGTTTTTTACATATTTAATTTCTCAGTATACAAAATAGTTTTTTAAACTATATGTATTATTTTTTACGAATACTACATGTATAAAACTCATTCTAATATTAAATATCTAATACTATATAAACAAAACTCGTATAGTTGTCAGCTATATAGTTACCACCAGCGTGTCTTCTCTGTTCCGAGTGTAAAGATAATTTTCTACTAAGAAGTGCCAATACGTGAAAGATTCAGCGGATTATTGAATTCGTTTTTCACGGAGATCTCACGAGGATATTGAACATTCTGCATAATGAGATGCAGATGTATACGAATAAATCTCGACTCATACGAGACATACACGACCTCTTTCGTCGCGTACGACAGATCGATTCGCGTTGAACAGCGAAGGCGCGCGTCACGAATCCACACGGCGATCGCGTGTGTCCTTTTAAAAGCAAGGTGCATTCGCCGATACCGTCGCACCTTAAACGCGCACGTGCAAAAGGAAGGTCACGGACACTTTTTTGGAGCGGCTACTCTGCGGCGCGGCGCGCGCCCGCGCTCTGGAAGGGCATCGTACAGCTCGAAAACTTTCTCGGCCATATATAGCACCGCGATATCCACGTATATGTCTTACGGAGATGGTAATAATCGATGAGAACCAGTTATGCGTCGATGGTCACGCGAGTATTTGAATCACGGGAGAAAGAGGGCGAGAGAATGTGTGTGGGTGAAGCGTTATTTTTCGCAACATTAATGAAAATAAGAAAAATTTATTTTTTCATTTATTTCTAAGGGAATTAGAAGAAAAGAAAGTATACTATTAATTTAACGTAAAATTGAATGACGAGCTTAAAAAATGTCGATAATGTAAAGATGACAAAACGTCATATTTCTTCATAGATTTTATCCTCCTGAATATGATAAAACTATTAAAAAGTTAATGGTATTTCAGGATTATCTTCAAAATCGAATAAAAACATGACATACTTATAAAAATTCGATTGATTTATGGAGCTATCGCAAAACACATCAGTGTGAGTTTGATGGCGAGAGAGAAAATGGTAAATAGGAGGAATATTTTGTGCGTATAAGAGGAAGTACAATTGCGTATGTAAATATATATACGGGTGTGGGGGACGCATTTTTGTGGTAGCTCCTTTGATCCATCTTAATGTAATTTAACTAAGCTTTCCTCTCCCCTCACAGATAACAAAACATCGTTCTTAGCCCTACTCCCTCCCTCAAATTCACACAGATGTGTTTCATAATATTTCCATAAATAAATAGAATTTTTGTAGATACAATATGTTCTTGTTCAATTTTCAAGGTGATCCCCAAGTACCACTAACTTTTTAATTGCATTATCGTATTCAGGAGGTCAAAATAAAAGAAAAAATACTATTTCTCTTACTTATACTTTTAAGCACCAATTGGTAACAAATCTTTTTTAATATTCTTTTTGCATTAATTTTGTCGTTTTAATTGTGTTTCTTTTTTATATTGAAGCTTCACTTCATTTTTGTACGTACTTTTATTATGCATAAAGGTATTTTTAATCCCGTGCAATCGATACGATTTAAACATTACAGAAAAGAATTAATATTTTATTACTTCAATATCAGTTTGTAAGTTTTTGATGACATTTTTTTATACCATTTCTTGACGACATCTTCTGATAATATCTTTGGCAACTAACATTTTCTTAATAAGTTTATTCATTTAAACCAGAGCTCGACACGCCCATGGTAGAAGCAATATAGATAACCATTACTCCGTAAAATAACTTCCGTAAACCATAAAACTTCGTAAAAAGTAATATCATTCAAATAAAAAATTTAGTTATAAATGTTACGTATTAGGAAACGTGCCATAGAAGAAAGAAGAGTATTCACACCACCGTGAAGTGGGCCAGAAAACTATTGTTTTATGCTTTGAGTAGCACTGAATGAAACAATGTGGCAAGGTACCCGAGTCAAAATTTTTACCTACCTTCTTTTTTACCTACCTGAGTCAAAATTTTGGTCCCACTTTTAGCCTCCCTATTCCATTCAACACTTATTTTGATATTTTGAATTCATAATACAATTTATTTTGACGCTAAAAAAAGTGAAAAAAATTTTTGGACATTATCAGAGAAGAAGTAAATTGTATTATTAGAATTAAGCTAACTTAACTCTTACTGCGTTGTAGAATTCAAAGTTTAACGTAGGACCAAAATTTCGACTTGAATAGTATTATGAAATTAATTTCAAATTAACACCTATTGTTTAGATAATAAAATAAATATTTAAAAATATAATTTTGTTCAATAAGTAATATTTCCCTCGATGCCATTGAAAATATGTTCCTTAGCCTTGAAAATATATGATAAATGAACTTTTTAAGAAGAGAGTAAAAGAAGTATTGAAATAGTTTAGTTAGCTAGTTGATAGATGATTGGTTGGCAAGTGAAAGATCTCGGATTCGATTCTCGGCTGCAATCTACCACGCTTCAATATAATTCTTCTCATTTCCTACATCGCTTCTTATAGATGATTCAGCAAATTTAATGGAAGTTATCTATCACTGGTATGAATAATTAAATGTTATCAATTGTAACAAAAGTTGCAATAGGAATTATCCTCTTGACAACAAAGACCATTGAAAGAGAGAAAGACAGAAAGAGAGAGAGGAGAAAGACGTATCGAAGTGTGTAGGTTTGGGTAGCTTAGTTGGCGAAGTAGTCACCCGGATTTGATGTCTGATTCAGTTGCTTGCTCCAAATATTTTTTCGCTTCTCTTACAAAATCAAATAGATTTGCTTGAGTAGTACAATAATTATGTGTGCAAATAATCGTCATATAGCTACTAATAGAATGAACTTATTTTTGTGGATGTTATCTTAATTATTGCAGCAAATCTTTTCGTATGTCAAGATAATTTAAGTTTACGAAACAAATCTATTAATTTTACCAAAGACAAAAATTATCGCTCTTATTCAACAGATAAAAATATATATTTGTCTATTTTAGAAAGAAATTATTCAATTTAATTGCAGTTTTGTTAGCACATGTATATCATTATTAGCTCGAAAAAATATAGTTTATTATTATAAGCACTGATTTCTATTATTGTGAATATTGATGTTGTAATTAATTAATAAAAGATTAACAGATTAACAGAAATATTTCTAAAAATGCGTAGTTATGTTTTTTGCTAAATATGATAACGTAAAGCAGCACATATTTTTATATAAAAAAAAATATATATGTGTGTGTGTATAAGAAATACAAAAACAATAGCATAATCATATGAATGTACATTTAATATAACATTTCGACTATCACCGCTACATTATCGACAACAATTCGTCATCCACTTTGACACTCCCTTAATCTTTTCAACATGTGTACTGACACATGTGTATCCATTTAAATACAATTCTTAGGTTCGGTTTTAGGTGCAATTTTTCTTTTATAATTGAGACATTATTGATAACATATAACGGACATTTTATTGTGAATAAACATTCATCTTAATTATACTAGAGGAAGGAAGGTCTTCTCTCTTTCTCTCTCATATGATTAACATATGTTATTATTTTTATGTCACTTTAACATCAGATCGTTTCTTCTGATTTTAATTAATAATCCGTAAGGAGGTTAATAAATTTGTACGCAGAATCGTGTGTGGAACGGTTAGCTACCTAATTAGTGCACCGCATACGTTACAAAATCCGAGAACCATATCGGCACGTACATTACTCTGACAAACAATTATTATCTCCCCATTTGAATTATTATGCCCAAAATCGTGTGATAGTTCTTACTTTCCTGAGACTTTCCTTTCGTTTAGATTTGCGAAAGAGAAAATGTTCCTTTACACTCACGCGAACGTCGTGCACACTCGTTCCACTCGACTCGCTTCCATCGATCTGCAATTAACCGCTATTGTGCGATCGTCAACGGATGTCTTCCGACTTCCACGAGTCGGAACTCTTACACGCTCGTTCACACATCGTTACCGCAAGAGACAACGCGCACTCGTTTCAATCGCATTCAATTTTCGACGACACCTCTTCCGACACCGAGTCAGCAATTTTATGTACCTTTAATCGTGCACGCTGCAATAAACCGAGATCGGCGAGAAGTGTCGCACGCAAAATTTTGCCGCTTTCACGGCTGTCGTCGCATATCTGCGAAATTGCATGCACGATCAAGATTACGGGGGTACGTGGGGCACATAATTAAATGAACCGAGCGAGAGGCGTGCTTTACCAAACACATCCGCACCATGGCACCAGTAACACGGCTAATCAAATATCTGTTACATGCGAGTTATGTGAGCAACTTTCGAGGAAGCAATATCCTCAGCGCATGGTACACGTCTAGTTCGCAAACTATCACCGTGTTTATGTACGCAGAATCCGTATATAATTATTGCCTTTCTGATGGCACGCGCAGGGATAATTCAATATTTGGAAAAGCAATAATCTGCCTGTCTCATTTATTCGCGATTATAATAATTGCGCGATCAATGTAAGAAGAAGAAAAAGAGCAAGAGAGGAAGAAATTAAACATCAGGAAAAATAATGTTGAAAGAGGTGAAAGCGCCAGTATAGGTGTCGATAATTAACTTTTCCAAAGCCCATGTAAAGAGGATCCCGCATAGATAATTTCTTATGAACTAATTGGAATCCAGTTCTATTTCCTAAAATAATTATAGATTCCGGTTACAAATGCAATGTTTCAAACACGTGATTCCAAGTGGAAACCCAAACTTTTTCCAGTACTCTTTATGCTTTTATCTTACAACTCGTATGCAAATTTCCCAAACATTTCTAAGTATAGCATAAATTCCAATTAGATTATCCAAACTAGTTTTAAAGAAGAGACTGGGTCTACTGGCTCCAGAGATATGTTGCTCATGTGCTTTTTTTAATATTTATCTTGAGAGGAACAGTTAATACAAAATCGTTAAATAGTCCTTTTAGAAGATAAATATTTTTCTATGAGAGTTTTATTAAAATCGAAATAATATTACAGTTAAAAAATAGAAAAAAAATTGATTTAGTAACAGCAAAGTAAATTTGCGAGCCTCATGAAATTTTGTCTTAGTATCCTTTCCATCGTGAGTAAATAAAGTTTATTCTTAAATAAAAAAAATATATATTTTTTTACTTCAAATATAAAACTTTAACATTATATTAAACATTTAAGTGCATTATAATTATTTACAATTAACAACCGGTAAGTTATAAAAATAACCGTATAACAATCTAACATTTTGAAAAGAATATATGTATTTTTATAAATCCCACAATTATAAAAATATTTATTACTATTTTGTTATTCTCTGCGTTTCATTTCTTTGTTTTACTCTTTGTACAACTTTCCTTCTGCGTTTGGATTTCCCACTTAGAAATCGCAAATTCAATTCTTTGGAAAATCAGGATAGATCCTAATTAGACTTCAGAAAATTTTCTTTAATTAGGATTTTATAGGTTTGGAGTCTTGGGACTCTATAGGCTTCTTAGAGTTAGGATTCTCAACTTGTTTGAGGTTACTCCTATTACCAGCATTGAATGTAATCTTTCAATTATAACTTGATTATAACCATATATTTCCGGATATTTTTTCTTGTTTAGGTGTGTAGAACCTCCCGAAATTTGTATAAATATTTCTGAATTACCCTGTATATTATATACTTATATAAAAATGGAATTTTCCGTTTGATAACCATAAAAATATATCAACGTTGCAAATTGAAAGAAAGTGCGAATATTTTTTTCTGTTTCTATAGTACTGTTATATTTTGTTTTTATTTCCATAATATTTCTATTTCAATTCTAGATCATCACAGAAACGATATATGTTTGAGTCAAGAATGGAATTCCCAATTGGTGTCATAATAGAATGACTACTTTTGAGATTAATTTAGGCGCCTCAATCGGAATCTATGCTGTATCTGGGAAAATCAAAGGAAATTTCTAGCGGGATTCAATCAATCGAGTTCGGCGGCGAACGAATGCTTGATGAGAAATCTCCCGTTGTTTTCTTCACGCTCCCTCGCGGAAACGACTCCGTGTTTAATGACAACTTTGTACACGAGAGAGACGTTCGTTCGATCCACGCGCGGGTGCGTCATAGGAAGGAAGTCTATGAAACGTATTCATTACAGTTGCGAGGAAATGATTGCGTCAGAGAAAGTATGAAAAGAAACGCGATTCGATCGTGTGCGAGACTGTTGCAATTTCGTCAGGCAATCACGTGACAGAGCTGATTACTCTTTTGCTTTTCACGCATTTCCTCGTTTGTCTCTTTTTTCTGTTTTTATTGTTTATTTTTATTATTATCTTCTTCTTTTTGCTAAAACCTCTTTTGTCTCAATGTCATGGGCGTCACTTCGTGTTTCCGTGCGCAACTCGGCGACGGGCTTTTCCTTACTTTCCCTATGATGCGTTATACGAGAAAAGAAGCAGAGAGAAAGAGAGAAAGAGAGAGAAAGAGCGTGTAAAAATAATACATTCAGTACGGTACACTGTAATAGTTCATACTGTTACGTGATTTTTTTCGCGCGCACCGCTGCACTCAGGAAGTACATTTCCATTTCCTCCGCAACCGATTTCGCTACTTCACAGCAGGTCTCGCCTGTTTTTCATGTTGGTCAACCTGTGAATCATGAATTTTGACTTTACGCATGGAGCATGATAAAACAGCAAAATCTTAAAGTGAATCAGTCAAAATGTTTCTGATTGAATCAATAAAAGAACTAAATTACAAGACTAAAGGATGATCACTGAATATACACTGATTTTCAGTAGAACATAACATTTCTACTCTACTGTTTCGTCTTATTTCTCACTAATTTTGACCAGTAAAGTAAAATTTCATTGTAAAATGAAATGTGAATCGAAATTTTGATCCTACTTCATTATTCTGTTCAACACCTCTTTTGATATTCTGAAATACAATTCTATTCTATAATTTTCTTTCTTTTCTATAATTTCTATTCTATAATTTATATTCTATAATACAATTTGATATTCTGAAGCTTATAATACTATTTTAACGCTAAAGAAAGTAAAAAAGGAAATTTCGGACATCATCAGAGTCAAAATAAGAGTAAATTCTATCATTAGAATTAAACCTTCTTTGCTAACTCAACTCCCAGTACATTGTAGAATTCAAGGTTTAACATAGGGCCAAAATTTCAACTCGTGGATCGAGTTGTTGTACAACGAATTTGTTGTACGTTATCCAAATTTAAAAATTTTTAAAACCAAATTTTTGCGTTTGTGAAGACGGAATTAATGACTTACATGCACTTTGCATACAATGGCACCATCTTTGTTTGCAAAATGCCTAAACAATGCAGACAGTCGCTACTATTCGATCCAATCAGCAACATTGTACTAATTGCAATATATATAACTTTACTTATAACTTAACTACTAGTTATAAACATAGTATATTCCAATGAAGAATATCCTGATTGTACTTCAGTGAGCAGAGTACATATAAATGGTTACGAAATTGAAAAGTTTACAAATGGAAGCTACCTCTCGCCGAGGACGAAGCTATTCGATACATGTAGGATCTGCAGCTCTAATTTTTACATGAGCAGAGACAGTCAATATATGCCGCATCATACATTAAATCAAGATTTGTATTCGTAATTGGCTGAGTCGCTGAAATTCATCCGAAACGGTAAATCCTTACGGTTACGACGCTGAGAGGCGATAAATCAGAAATCCGGTTTCGGAAATATCACTATGGATCGTACTGGATGGTAAGAGACAAACGGACAAAGAGAGAGAAAAAGGAGAGAAGGAGAGAGAGAAAGAGCGCGGGAAAAGAAACTGAAGCCAATAATCTGTGACGCGCCCGTTCGGCTCTGAATCTTCTTGACGACCGCCACCTCCATGAATGTCGTATGACTTTCTTCTAAGAATAATTGGATACCCCTTACGCCGCGCAGCGCCACTTTTTCCTCTTTTCATTGCGTGGAAACGTCCTTCTTCGTCGCTGGCCGTTTTAGCAAGGCACGCCGTTGTAGCTCGCGCGATGCAGCCAGTCACTTGTCATTGTATCGCACAGCGTGATTCAAATGCGATCGTATTCGCGACATGTACATACGACAGTGCGCGCAATAGTGCCGGTTGGGATACAACGTGGCGCGTGGAAACGTAGCACGAGAGAATCGAGAGTCCCAGTGCGTCGTACAACGCGACGAACACAACACGGTTAAGTAGATAATACTCTCGCGCAATGAGGCGCACGGGTTTAGATACAGAGTGAGTTGTGAGTATGAATCGACTCTTGATTCATTACCATCTTTCCACGTTCGTGTTAACCGACGCATTTAAACCCAGGTACAAAGTGTATATATAAATTAATGTGTATCTCTTTATGTTTGTCTCTTTGTCTGCTTGTCAAAGTAAATTTCCGTCCGATATTAACAATGAAATTGCCAAAGTAGTCAAAATAATTAGTTAGTAATTTATTACAAAAATTATTCAAATTTATAAGTGCATTGTGTATTTCTGACTGACGTTGATAAGACTAAAAAATAAACATTTCTCCTTTTGCATTGAAAACCTACTATTTTCACAGCTTTGGTAGAAATGAGTTGTTAGTTTATATCAAAATTGCAATTATTATTTTAATTTGTTTTAATTTGCTTTAATTTGTTTTTATTTGTTTTTGTAAGTATATACTTATGTATTATATATACTTATTAAATTGAAAGAAAAATATATAAGAAATAAATAATAATTCTCCGATAATTAAAAAAAATTTTAAACCGAAATAATAGAAAGCTCCTCGAATAGATTAACTAACAGTAAGATTTGAAAAGGAGCAAGCACGGATGTCTTAGTGCTATTAAATATTAATATTATTTTTTAATATTAATATGATTGTGGGAGAATAAAATTGTCCAGTATGTTAAACGCACGTATCGAAATTTTTTCTTCGATTATCGTACGCGGAGAATCAACGTTCCATACTTAGACCGATCCTTGAGTCCCAATTTTTATATATATATTTTTTTTATTAAAATCCCAAACCCATCCCAAATCCCATTAAACCGATGACTCAAATAGATTCATTATATATGTTGCGAAAAAACTGCCTCCGTCAGGACTCGAACCTGGAACCTCCCCACTTTCCTATAATAGCACTAAGCATCCGTGTTTGCTCCTTATGTGCCTTTTCAAATATTACTGTTAGTTAATCTATTCGAGGAGCTTTCTATTATTTCGATTTATCTTAAGCATTGGCAGGAAGAATATGCTATCTTTCTCTCGTATAATAACATCTCTTACGAGATCGATTCTTTCGTTCTTTCTCTTTCAACTTACATCTTAGACAATTTATAAACATTATGTTGCGAGATTACTGTCGAAGCCTCGGTGGCCGAATGGGAAGGCATCCCGCCCGGAAAATGGGGAGGTTCCAAGTTCGAGTCCTGGCGGAGGCAGTTTTTTCGCAACATATATAATGAATCTATTTGAGTCATTGGTTTAATGATCGGTTTGGGATTTTAATAAAAAAAATATATATAAAAATTGCGGCTCAAGGATCGGTCTAAATATGGAAGGTCTAAGTATGGAAGGATTCTCCGCGTACGATAATCGAAGAAAAAATTTCGATACGTGCGTTTAACATACTGGACAATTTTATTCTCCCACAATCATATTAATATTAAAAAGTAATATTAGTATTTAATAGCACTAAGCATCCGTGCTTGCTCCTTATGTGCCTTTTCAAATCTTACTGTTAAAAAATTTTTAATTATTCAAAATATATTCTGAGTTCGAATAATCTTAGAGTATTTTAATCAAGAATATTAAATTAAAACAAAAACACTCTTACTACATAAAGCCAAATCAATTTTTTTTTAATAAAATTTTATGATTTTCTTATAAGGAAAATTAATTCTTCTCTTGACTACATTATAATAAGTTTTCTTAAAATTTATTATAAATTTATTTTAAGAGATCATTTTTAATAAAATATATTCTTTATTGAAGATAGCCTGTATTTCGAAAAAAGAAAGTAAATTGAATATTCGCTTTTCTTAATAATAGAATGATATTTTTTGTATATTGCCTATTCTTACATTACTAGAAAACATAATAAAATTAAAAGGTGTTACCCAAAAAAGCATATTCTTTTAAACATATAAAGTACTAAGAGTATTTCCCTGAAACCAAAAAAAATATTTTAAGCATTGTATTATATTACTAAATATAATATAATATTATGAATCTCTTTATTAGAGAAAAAATACTTTTTTAATAAAAGCTCGCTTAAAACATGGGATTACAGGAAATAGCACTTTGCAACTAGAATTTTCGTTTTGGGTATTAGATTTCCTTATTGAAAAATCCTCTTGAAGCCATGACATAAGGAAATTTTACTAAGGATCAGATTATATTTTTGTAAATGTACTAATATATATATTTATACCGTGAAAAAAAAATTATGTTTAAATGAAAAAATGTACATTTTCTCTAGACCGTAATTTTCTATGAAGAAATAATTGTTCACTCTATTTAAATAAAAGAATTAGGATAAAGTTAATATTTTATTAGAATTGAATACATATTTTTCATTTCTTACATATTTCTCCTCTCAGTGTAGATATGTGATAACATGTAACGTATGTTTCCCGAATATCATTAATTTTTATAATGCATGCTTAACAGTATTTATTTTGCTCTTCCACTTTTAACATATTTTCACTTTATTTTTTCCTAATTAACCGAGTACTTAAACTTGTTTAACGCTTGAAAAAAGTATGTTCCAGGACATTAACAAACCACACTTCTCTCTTTTCCCTCTTAGCTCTTCTCTCCCCCTTTACGCGTTTAAATCCCTATTCTCCCATGTGGTACGTCACGCTACAAAACGGGACAAATGCGCTCGCGCTCGCTTCCTATCTGACATAACCAAAGACGATCGCGAGCGCGGCTGGTAAATAGTCACATCGCGAGATGACAATACGCACAAAGCCGGGCATCTTCTTCCATCTCTTCCTGCTTTCAACTGCTCGGGGTACTGCTCAGCGAATAGAAATGAAATGACGTGTACGAGCACCTCGGTGTATCCGCGACTCGATGTTTCATGCGCCTCTCCTTTCAGCCAAGATTTCTATACGCGTATAGATAGCGCAGCCTCATGTCGCAAATGCCGCTACCTTCTCATTTACATACAAAGCGGTTAGATTACGCGTGCTGTGTTTCGGCTTATTAAAAAGGCGGCGATTACCGCCACGGTCCGCGTATGCGCCGCGTTGCACAACTATTCCGTTTCGTGGCGCAACGGAAGTCCCGTGTGGCGTCCCGGCGCGTCGTATGCATACGTCTCTTGACGTACGTAAATGCTTCAATTTTCTTCTATGCGCGCAGGTTTCAACGGACGCGCTTAATAGAGCGATGCTTCGTGGTTCGTTTGAAAATTTCGATCGTTAAAAGAAACTGCGCTCATCTATCTTCCATTCACCTCCTTTGCAAGATTTTCCCGGCAATGGCTCGTTGATTAAGTACTATAAAGTATACTAGGCGGTCTAATTCCCGCAGGGGGAACGGCAAAAACAACTTCGGTTCCTCTTAGCATGGTTCTTCCCGTGTTGAAATTTTAGTTCCCTACTTCCGACCCCTGAACTTTCTAACACCTGTATATTCTGAAAGATCAGTGTATGTTTAATACACGTGGAAACTAAAGCTCTACTTGGCGCCCCTAAATAGCAGAAAACATACAAAATGTCTCTATGCTCTAAAGAGGACCTTTCGACAAAGCTAGTGGGCTAAGTAGAATCAGAAGAAGTTAATATAGGCTTCAAAGTATCAAAATAGGCGTTGAAGATTACTAATAGGCGTTGAAGGAATACTAAGATTGAAAATAGGATGAAAATTTCGAATCGAGTTCGAACGAGCGATGTGACAAGCCAAAAGAGCAAATGAAAAGAAAATCCATCCAAATTATATTATTTCTACATCCAAAAAATATAATCTTACTCGTTACTCCACTTACCAAAGAATCATTATCTCTTTCTAAACAGGAAAACTTTTGTAAGCACTACTTTCCTTTATTGTTTGAAATAACGGAGATAATTGAAGTAAACAAAAAAAAGCGCGCGATTACCTCACCCTGTACAAGAGGATTCTAAGAATGAGACTATGTTTTTTGAATATAAATATTTCCAACGGCAAGAAGAAAGCATCCCGATCTTTGACGTCGTGATTATTCGAAATGTTTAAATATAGAGAAGTCTGGAGATCGCGTGTCAAGCTCCTAATGCATTTGCGGGAAAAGTGAAATTTCGCGAGTTTACGTTAAACGTGATATTCTGTAAAATTGTCCTCGCTAGAAACCGCGAGAGCGCACGATCGAATTTCTCGTCTCGCAACAGTAACTCATCGAATTGAAAGTCGCCGGTCCAGCATCCGTCCGGAAATTTTTGCACAACACCGTCGTTCGTTTACTTTCCACGCGCTGAGATCGTCTTAAATATAGAAATTAGAGTTCACATTCATATACATATATAAATTAGAGTTTACGTTTATATATATATATATATATATATATATATATATATATATATATATATATATATATATATAGCGCGC
>NW_022639574.1:446273-475911 GCF_010583005.1 Odontomachus brunneus | reverse complement strand
TATATATATATATATATATATATATATATATATATATATATATATATATATATATATATATAGCATGCGCGCGCGCGCGGACGAAGTGCGATCCACTCTCGAGCGCGAAGCCGATTCGAAACGCCCGCCGACACACTTTCCGCGAGCGCGCTCCGCGCCAGCGCGAGAATCCTGCAATTTGCATAATTTCTTTTTATTCCATTCGGCGGCCCATTAGCATACGTATCATGCGCACGGCGGTTTCGGCGGTATCGCACGCACGTTGAAAAACTACGTAGAAGCGCCGACGCGCCATAGTCATTGATGGCACGCACCGTACCGTTACGTCGTCACGCTGAAAAGATTAAACCAGCGGAACCACCGCGGCCGGTACGTGTGTACGAACAATCGGGAAAAGCTCTTGTCCTTTTGCTCCGAACAGTTTAACATACGACCGTGCTGTATGTGAAAATCAGTGAAAACAATACGAGCAAAAATTCGCATCTGCGTCTGTCTTTCTCTCCATCTTTCTCCCTTTTTCTCTTTTTTTTCTATCTTGTTCTCACACCTTCTCTGCTTGTCTTTGTCTAACGGCCACGTGAGTGATTTATTGGGCATTAATTGATGATACGGATCATGAAAGCGTGACTATAAGTACATAATCGCTAAAATACGCAGCTTAACACATCGATGTATTCTATCGCACAAACTCCGTGACTTAACATTAGTATCCCACGCAATGTGACATGTATGAGTGATCATGGCCTCCAGAGAATGTGACAGATATCAAATCCTTATCGAAGTAAGACCTATACAAGTGACGGATAGAATATTGTGTATTAAATATTTCGATAATGCCTTAAGAGAATGCCAAAAATGTTAATAAAGTAAAAGAGATCGCTAAAACGTTATGTTAGATAAACATAATGCTAACTTTTTCATATTTCTTATACATATAGATTTCATCTCAAAATCGGTGCTACTTTGTTTTGTTACGTTTAGTGGAAAACATAATCATACATTAATAGAAATTTTTCTACAGTTTCTTCGTATATTTTTAAACTTTCAAATTTAATTGCAAAAGTACAATATTCTTTGAAATTTCCCTCAGCGGAGTAAACACAGTGTGTATCAGGAAAATATTTACGCTAATTGATAGCTCGAGATATCAATTATGAATTTTTTACCGTTTTTGCTATATATTCTGCGATATTCTACGCATAGCTGTTCTAGTTGTACACACATACATGTACATTCATTATGTAAAAGCATTTGTAAATCTGTGCAATTAATACTGCATAAACTTTGTAGAAAGAAATCAGTATTTTGTCAGTAAAGTTTCCAAGTACGATATCATCTCAAAGAGAGAGAGAGAGAGAGAGAGAGAGAGAGAGAGAGAGAGAGAGAGAGAGAAAGAAAGATTCATCGGAGCGTGGCGCTTAGATAGCCTAGTTATTAAAGCGATTTCCCAACAAGCGGAAAGTCCTGGGTTCGATTTCCGGTCTAATCTTATAAAAAAAATATACCCTATATATTATTTTTCTCTTACTTCTTCTATTTCATACTATCCAAAAGACATTCTAGTCGTCTCAGAATCGTTTAAATTAACTCAACGTATTAAACGATTTGCTGCAATAACTGAGATAATATCTAAAAAAAAATTATTCTATGAACAGGTTAGGACGATTACTTGCACACATCATTACATTATGATATAAGCAATCTGCTGAATTATGAAAGAGAAGAGAAAAAATATATTGGAAGTATACTGGGAATCGAATCTGAGCGATTGCTTTGCTAACTAAGCTATCTAAAACCTATATCGCTTCGATACATCTCTTCCTTTCTCTCTCTCTCTCTCTCCTCTTCTTATTAATGACTTTAATTGTCAAGAAAGTAATTCCTACATACTCGATTTATGCTATTAATAATATTTAATTTTTTCTTATTTTTGGATATTTACTGAATCAATTAAGAAGCTGTATCCCATACAGCACAAATATTCAAAGAATGTCCAAGATACATCACAGAGACGCCCCAGGGATGTGTGATATCTCTGGGACGTCTAGGACAACGTTAATTTAAGTTTGTAGAATAAATATATTAGTTTTATCAAAAAAGAAAAATGATACGCCGGTTTTATTTAACAGACAATGAAGGAATATTTTTGTTCGTGTTGCGGAATAGTGATTCAATTTATTTTATTTCAAGAGTATTTAGTTATTCAATTTAGCTTAATTAAATGCTAGCTTAGATTTGGCTTATTTAATGACTCAATTTAATAGTATCAGAATATATAATTAAATAGTAAAATTAAATAATGAAATATAATTAAATAGCATCAGAATTATCTGAGATTATTAATGTGCTTATTAAAATTACCTAAGATTAACACACGAGACAATTTTCTATGATCATCAATTTCTATCACTACAAAAATGATTACTTTCAATGTATACAAGTTTATTATTTGAAAATATGTCATATATTGTGATACGAAAGCACTCTTTCGATGAAAATATTTAAAAATTTCTGACAATAAATCGACTAAAGAAAACTTTATGCAAGTTGAAGTGCAGATATCAAAATAAATACATTTGCTTTTGAACGATAACTTATTTTATATACATTAGAAGCCATCAGTGTCAAAATTATTTCCACTCAACTTTGTCGATTCCTCGGAATGATCAATAGTCATGATACACGAATATACAAACACATTTAGCGACATTCATAGCCGGATCTTATTAAGATCTATTTAAGATCGCTTTAAGTTCCTCTTTAGATATACGTAGCTAATGAAACGATCCTTACAGCTGAAGATAAACATAATATGGATGGATATTGATAGTATACCCAGTCTCTTCCTAGTAAGTGAAAGAGGAAATATGTCAGGACGAAGAAAAGTCTTAATTTTGTAAGGCCGTTATATTACGAATCTCTCTTCGGACGAACTCGTCACACGTCATCGCGGTTTCTTTTCTATTTGTTTTTGCGGGAACAGCTTTCACATATCAATACACAGATTCGTATACTGCTGTCAACAAATCTTCAGACTTGTCGGAACACACTTAGACCCGCTCACTGTCACGACAAATAGAACCGCGCCTGTTCCGCTACAATAACATGATCTTAAATATAAAATTTTACTATGAATATCGTCCATTGTATGCGCGATGGAGAAATCCGATTGGAACTAGTAAATGTCTCGTAAATGCTAAGGCTATTATGCCGGGTCGTGTAATATATAATGATGATCGTGTACAATATAATAATTCATAACTCATCAGAGATAAACGAGTACAGCATTGTTTTTCCGGAGCCGCGCGATGATATGACGATCGCCGCCGATGGTGCCGTCGGTACACGCGGTAATAAAAGTCTGTTACGTTTTTTCACTCGTAGGTCCCGTTTCCCGTGTTAAATTATAAAGTGGAAAGATGTTCTTGTTCGAGAATAATTTCCACTCGTCGACCGCAGCTGTCTCACAGTCGATCACCGCGCCGCGTCTAAAAAAAAAATAGAAATAAATATAGGAAGAGGAGCGCGAAAAGATTTAAGTGTCGTAAAACGTGTTATCGTAAAATCGATACTCAATACGTTCACAGATAATTGGCAAAAGCACCGGCTTCCGTTATTTAACCGACGACCGATTCTCGCGCAGATAACATTTCATTAAGATATCATTTCGAATAAGAGGCTGTCATCTGTCGATTCGAAGAATTGGTTCTTATACACTCAAAACAAAAGAAGATCCAGTAAGAAGAAAATAAGACTCACAGAGCCTATCATTCTATTCTGTTGAAAAAATTTACTCGATTACTCAATTTACTTTTTTCTTCTAAATAATGATTAACTTGGACAAGAAATATGTTCTTGATAATAGTCTTAAAATATACGCATCACAGATTTAAGGAAAACTCATTATCCTGTACTCAAAAGAAGAATCTATTTTCGTTTTATGCAATAAAATTTGCATAATCTTGCACACAGCTCAAGAATATTATAAAACTTTATCGATGTAAAAGTTGATTCGACTCTACATAGTAAGCAAACCGAATTTTTATTTTACTCTAATATTCTTGATTGAAATGCTAAACTTACTAGAGAAGTTGAGAAGTTGTATTGTATTTTGTATAAATTGAATGCGCATGATGAACTTTGATGATAGATGTGCGGATATATAAACGTATGAAATACTTGAAACAAGTAACAAAGTTTATTTGAATACAGAGAACATTTTTCTTTGTGCAAGGTTTATTGCATAAAAAATTATTCTATAAACAGGTTGATGATTACTTGCACACATAATTACATTATGATATAAGCAATCTGCTGAATTATGAAAGAGAAAAGAAAAAAATATATTGGATGAAGTATACTGGGAATCGAATCTGAGCGATTGCTCTGCTAACTAAGCTACCTAAAACCTATATCGCTTCGATACATCTCTTCCTTTCTCTCTCTCTCCTCTTCTTATTAATGACTTTAATTGTCAAGAAAGTAATTCCTACACACTTGATTTATGCTATTAATAATATTTAATTTTTTCTTATTTTTGGAGATTTACTGAATCAATTAAGAAGCTGTATCCCATACAGCACAAATATTCAGAGAATGTCCAAGATACATCGCAGAGACGCCCCAGGGATGTGTGATATCTATGGGACGTCTAGGACAACGTTAATTTAAGTTTGCAGAATAATTACGCAAATTTTATTGCATAAAACGAAAACAAGTTCTTCTTTTAAATACAGGATAATGAGTTTTCCTTAAATCTGTGATGCGTGTATTTTAAGACTATTATCAAGAAAATATTTTTTGTCATTAATCATATTTCTTGTCTTTAATCATCATTTAGAAGAAAAAAGTAAATTGAGTAATCGAGTAAATTTCTTTCTGCAATCGAGTGAAATTAAATGGAAATTGATATGGATCAGCAATATCATGTAGGAATTCAAAGCTCGATCTAATCGCATTGTACTAATAATTCCAGGAACTTTCCTCCTCTGGTAGATGTGAATCAGAACAGATATGAATCAGATTCAGAAATCAGACGACAGATTACAACAGATACAACAGATTACGCGTTGAGATAATACTTTTATGATTGACTCATTAAAGTAAATATTGAGTAGTAAACTCAAGCTCAAGAGAACACCAGAATGTGTTCTGGAAGAATCAGGAAAGTCAGTTCGTCGCGCGCATCAAGACGCGAAATAAAATTTATTTAACTCGATTCGTGACATTTTCGTGATTCGCATGGATCTTCTTTCTATAATGCATGCGGCTCAGATATAGGTACTGGCTTTTATAGGTCAGTCAGGTGATTGACTCGGTCAAGTGTTATCCAAGGCAGCGGGGCATTACTCTGACGTTACGGCTGAACCCTTAAGCCGATTTCACGTCGGGTTTCTTCGCTCTAATACTCCGGGCGTGCACGTGACTGAATACACACGATCGGTTATTGACGGGCAATTGATAGTCCTGGTATCGGAGGTATCGAAGCATGCGATCGACGAGGATTGCGCACATCTTCGCGATGAAACGCCTGGCAGTCTCTACCTATGTCGAGTTAATGGCCACCTTGCGAAATCGCGAAGACAATGCTTTCGCGGAAATTGCAATAAAATCTCCGTGGCAGAGGGTATCGATCTGTGAAATGGCCGGGGACCAGTGTCCGTCGTCGTGGTCGACCGGCGCGAAACGATCGCTGTCGATCGAATTTGCTTTCCTACGATCGCGAACGGAACAACGAATACTCTCTGCACATAGCATTTCGCCGTAGGCTCGACCAGGATTTCGCGGAACGTCACGTTAGAATGGTTTTCTTCATAGGATAATAATTTATTATAACCGAGGTAGTCGCTTTTAACCGAAGTAAACGTCAAGTTTCACTACTTTCGCTTTGAATGTTAACGTCTGCGAAATTACGTATTATTCTATGCGGCGTACTTGTTCTCTCTTGATGAAATTTCGCAAAAAAACGCTCTCTCTTTCTCTCTCTCATTTTTTCAATCAAGATTATTACCTTATATGCATGTTACAATTGCCATTTTCGTGTTAGAACAATTCAAAATATACTTGGGCCAAAAATAATTATAGTTTTAATTAGATCTATTTTTTTCTCAATGTGCAAATTATAAACTTTTTACTGTTATATTTTAGAAACAAAATAGTCAATAATTCTGAAATTTGTGCACGCTATCTGTATATCAGTTTTAATATTAAAGTATTTATAATATTAAAGTATTTATGATCAAAATCTCACACATGTAGAGAGAGAAGTTCAGAAGATATTAAAAATACAAATGAAAAGTATTATACGCTAGTCTCAAGAAATACGTATAAAAAGTATCAACTTTAGTTTAGTCGCAAATATCTCGGTCAATCTTTCTCAAATCGCACGAGCAATTAGACAATATTTCATTGTATAATGTAGCGCAAATTTCATTAAATTTTCATGAAACTCGTTTTATGGTATAACTACTTAATACTACACTTATGGAAAATTCTCCTCAGTACGCATATATCTATCCATCTCCATCTCTCTTTCTCTATTTATCTCCAAGAAAAAGTCATCACCACATTTTTTTACAGTTAACCAATTCAGCTTGACAAACTAAGACTTGCTAAAGGATCAGTGAGGCGAAAAATCGCCGCATTAAACGCGAAGTCACTTCAGACGCGTGTCCGGCAATCTCATGTTTCTTAACGCGATAAACGAGTGTTTGCGGTCGCGCGCATTGTTTTTAGAGCGCCGAGCGATCTATTACCATGAGCGTCAACTTTTGCGTGTAAACCGTTGCTACGGTACACGTATTTACTCACAATCTCGCGGGCTCCCCCGTAATGATCGTTGTAATTACATGCGCGGACTGCCGCGCACGTGCGGACGATTAATAGACGCATCTTTGACAATTCCCATTATTTTGCTCGGCACGGTCGTAATTAATGCGTGCATAAATTTTGCACGACGAGAAAGTTGCTCAACAAGAATAACGCGCGAGTGTATTATTGGTGCAACCGCTCGCTCACTTGTCCGTTGCTCAAGCGAACGACCATACGTGTTGAACGCGTAAGAATTGTATCTGTCATATTCCAAGTTATCTCAGGCTCCATTATCCAGCAGTCTGATTGTCCTGATCGTCTGTCGACGATCTGTAGTATCTGTAATTAACTTCACCGATCGGAATTTCGATAGAAAATACAGTTCAATGTCGGTTTTATGTTTAATTAAGGCACGTTCTTGTCGGTCACGCTACGAATTCAATTTGCATAGTGAAATTAAGCGCGTCGAAAATTAGCGAGGCAAGAGTTGGAAGCACTCCAAGAGAAATCCTTTCGCCGATATGCTCGAACGAACATCGAGTAAAGTCAGTTCCTGCAAGATAATCGAGAGAGTATGCGAATGGCATATTTGACATTGTCGTTGAAAGACAACAGAATGTCAAGTAGTGAAATAATCATAAATAATTTCTTAATAATATTTTTTTTCGAGCAAAATCTTTGTTCTCCGCTTAAAAAAGAAATAGAAAGGAGAGATACAGAGAAAAGAGGAAGGAATTCACGAGGAAGAAGAACGTAGTTCTCGGTGGCTTCACGATTTCTTTTTGCGGCTTATACTGGCGACAAAAAGCCGCAGCTGGCTTCGATCCTCGCATGGCTTCTCTCAATGGAGTAGGACTTCTGTCGTTAAAGTCGGCATTATTTTAGATGCACGTCCTCGTTACGAGGAAAGTGAGAATCATTAGTGTTAAAGCGCATCATTAGGTTGAAAAACGCGCGATGAAAATACAGTTGAATCCCGCGATATTTATCTCGCCGAAATGTAAATTCATTTCCATAGACTTCGAGAACAATCGTGCGCGATTCACACGGTACAGTTGGTAACGGAAAGGCAATTTGATCTCTGTAAAAGACGTCTAAGAGTAATAATTGCAAGATATTTCATTACAGTGGCAGTACATTGAAAAAAAAATTTATTAAATTTCAAAAAGCTTGTTTGGATAGTACTGTGCAGATATTTGTTTAAATTAAATAATTATTTTCTAAAATTAAAGAAACAAATTTATATTTAAAACTCCTTTATTTAATTTTAGAAAATAATTGTTTAATTTAAACAAATATCTTCTACAGTACTATCCAAACAAACGTTTTTTGAAATTTAGTAAATTTTTTTTTCAGTGTACTACTTAAAAAAATGATCAACGATATTATATCCCATGACCTCATTATGCCTAAGATTCCCCTACTTAATAAACGTAAAAAATAATCCTCAGCTTTAAAAGCGATTTTGGGTTTTGATGATAACCTGATGTTCGTTTATATTATTACATGTGTCGCGTTAAAACAAAAGATTGTTTCATAACTGTGTAACTGCGTGACACTGAACAGATGTGTAATTATAAATCGCAAAAACAAACATAGTTTATTAAGAATCGTATGTACACGTTCCGTCGAAATAGCTTTAATATTCTTTCCACTAGCCTCGAATCGAAAAATGTTAAAGCTATTTCGACAGAGTATGTACAATAGAAATGGAAAAGGGTCGAACATATTTTGTAAACACAATGATAAGAATGTTATAAGAATGTTATAATCTTCTGTTTTCAAAGCGCATGTGTATGTGTGTGTATCTAATAATATAAACAAGCACATCATATATATATCATCAAAGTCGCTTCTAATTCTGAAAGAATTGATTTTTCGATTTATATTCACTATTTCTTACTGAGTTTAGTGAACACTATCTATCCCCATTATAAATTTTGAATCCTTTTTTAACACCCTGTATGTATGTAGTATAGTCTATATCTATATTTTAGAGAGTTTATATATTTATATAAACTATAGTTTATATTTTATAGATATTATATATTAATTCGAGAACTATTTATTATACGCAGAAATGACCGGAGACGGGACCAATATGGCGTACCACGGCCTGAGCCAACATGTTAACTTCGACATGATACCGGATCCAGGCGGGCGTTTTCAATTGGAGGAACTTATTGGCGAAGGTACATACGGTGAAGTGTACGCCGCTTACGACAAAGAAACTAATACCAAAGTGGCCATCAAAATATTGGAGAATGTCGCAGACAACATTGAAGAGATCGAGGAGGAATACTTAGTACTGAGAGATCTGAGCATGCACCCTAACATTCCTCTCTTCTACGGCTTGTTTCTGAAACGTGCAAAGCCCGGTCAAGAAGAGGATCAACTATGGTTCGTGATGGAGGTATTGTCGAACAATTTTTTCTTGCGGTAAAGCAAATTCAGACGGGTAGGACGAACGGAAAAATGCGCGCAAATATTAGGTGGTTACAAAAATTCATAGAATATTAAAGTGATTTTTATTTATTAATAACAATTAAATGATATATAATATTTCAATCAAATATTGGCCATCGCAATCAATAACTTTTTACCATATTTCGGGCAATATTGTGTCGATAAAATGACTCATCTTTTGAAGCAATCCATTCATCAACCTATTTCTGTACTTCCGTAGCATTTTGGAACCGTATATCAGATAGACAGTGTTGCATCGACCTGAATAAATGAAAATCAGATGGAGCGATGTTTGTAAAGTACGATAGGTGTGGCACGACTTTCCAACCTAACTTGAACAACATCTTTTTAGTCGTAACAGTAACATACGGCCTGACGTTATCGTGAAACAGAATGACTTTGCGTCAATTCGCAGCCATTTGAGAGTGTTTTTCCATTATATTGGATTCGAACGCCATAACTATTGACTGTAGCGATCTCCTATGATTGTTTGCTCTGGTAATAATATCTTATAATAAAGCACTCCTTGGTGCCACTAGATAGATAGGAGAATCTTATAATCGTGCACATTACGTTTTGTTGTGCATTGTAAAAAAGTATGCAAATTTACATAAATAATAAGTGTATAATTACGCAACAAATAGCGAAAATTTGTTAATTTTTTGTAAATTTCTACTTATTAATTATGCATTTTACAATTATTATTTATATAATATAATTTACTACACTATAATTAATACACTATAATTTTTTTACAATATGGATGTCGATAATTGGCCGAGTTCAACCAATAACTTTTTAGAATTGTCAAAATTGATCCACTTTTTATCACTCGTAACTATTCGCCACAAAAGCTCTTTTTATATCTGGCAAACATTGAGAGACAGATAACAAGTAATGAGAGTCGACTTGCAATTTGCAATTAATTTGCAGAGAGTTCATAGGGAAACCATCTTCCTTCCTTTTGGATCTTTCCCATTGTTTTTAGATGACGGAATATTGTTGATTCGTCAACTTCAAGCTGCCCTGCAAGCTTCTTTAATATTTGGACTGAGTTTTCGTTGAGCAATGCTTCCAATTTGTTATTTTCCATTTTGTTTGGATGATTAGAATGTGACTTGTTGACATCGTAATTATCGTTCCTAAACCTTTTAAAATACTTCTCACAGATAGCAGCGAACACAATATTACTTATTACAGTGCTAAATTTCTAACTGAATCACCAGTTATAAGTATAGTATTTCAGTGAAGAATGTAGTGATTGTACTTTAGAGAGTAGGTTCATGTTAATATGTGTATTTATGTACCACCGGTAACACTAATACAACTTCCGTAAACTTGAGAAATTCACGTACCATATTGTTAATGATAAAATATGCTTTCTCTCTAAACTTTGAAATATATTTCTGAAGATTGAACAGTATTATTATGAGCATTTTCTTACACGCTAACAATTTGAATTTTTTTCTAGCAATCGCTTAACTTTTGTATAAAATACATATTGTTTTGCGAAGACAGCTCCAGATATCATATTTCAAAAATGTTTTTCGTTATTTTTAGTTTAAAGTCTTTATTTGCGTGGAACGTTAAAATGTGTACTTTAATCATTCAAAAGGTTTTATAAATCAGTACGGCTAGAACGACAAATTATTACACACATTTTTAAGTCGTTTAGCGACATTCCGACATCTCTTTAAAATTCGTTTGAGATAACTGAGAACAATTGACTGAGTAAAAATCTCCTACAGGAATCTTTCCTTTTTTATAAAAGAATTTTCACTTGATCCCCTGCAAGCCTATTCTCTGTAACTTTTAACGAAAATTATTTAATTATTTTTATTACTTTGCTCAACTTTTTTCTACCGTTTTATACTTATACAATTATATCCACACAACAACAATGCAACGATAAGGAGATTGTCGTTAACAGTTATAAAATAAGCATACGAATAACAGAAAATTCAGTTACACTAATTCGAATTTTTTTTCCGTGTAGCAGGCGTGTAATTCCTGTAGATTAATTTCTCAGTCTTCCAGAGAGGGAATCAAGTCAACGTATCTAAAAAGTTTCTTGCTCTGATTCCAGTTGTGCACCGGAGGCTCGGTGACCGATCTCGTACAGGGTCTTAAGAAACGCTGTAGCCGCTTAAAGGACGACCAGATAGCTTATATCTTGAAGGAGACTGTCGAGGCGCTCATCTTCCTGCACAGTAATCACTGTATGCACCGCGATGTGAAGGGTCACAACATCCTGCTCACCGAAGAAGCGCGCGTCAAATTAGTCGATTTCGGTGTATCGTCGCATTTGGCCGCGACACTTGCCAGAAAAAACACGTCCGTTGGAACGCCGTATTGGATGGCGCCGGAGGTAAATTTAGCTCGAGCTTTATCATCCTCACGACGAAATCGTAATTCGATCAAAAAATAAAATAATTAGAAAACTTATAACTTATAACTTATAACTTATAATTAGAAAACTTATAACTTATAACTTACAATATGAAATACAAGAAGTTATTTGTGTGAAAAAAAAATAATAAAGGAATAAGTACTAAATATCAAGTTGGTTTTTAATAATAACAATGATTAAACATGTTTCAATTCTATTTAATAAAAATAAGAAATTGAACTGAAACACTTATAATTGAACATTTACACTTATAATTATAATTACAATTATAGTTAAGGAAATGTCGAAGTTGATAACAAACTCTAAAAATGCCGATAATATGATTATGATTATCAAATAAGCATTGATATGATCACGCTATCCTTTTCGTATTTTTTGCACATATAGATCTTATTACAGTTAACTCATTAAACTGAACACAAAATTTCATTGATATTTTGCAAACTTTGTAAAATTTTAAGTTATTAATTAAATATCGTTGTGTACAGATAACTTTCTGATTCGCGTCTATAATAGGATTTATCTTTTAACCCAAGAAACTGTCAGCTCTCCGACGTATGCTTTTACAAGCCATTGATATTAAACTATTTCACTTCTCACGACTGAAAACATGAATCGCACTTTTTGTTTATACCAAAAAACCAGGTGATAGCTTGCGAGCAGCAACTGGACTCATCGTACGACTCACGTTGCGACGTCTGGTCAATCGGCATCACCGCCATTGAACTAGCCGAGGGTGACCCACCCTTGTCAGAGTTGCACCCCATGCGTGCGCTCTTTCAAATCCCTCGCAATCCGCCACCTTCGTTGAAGGCTCCGGACATGTACTTGCCAGAACTAACGGACTTCATAGCCGAGTGTTTGGTAAAGGATCTTGAACATCGGCCGTTTGCAAGCGAATTGAGAGAGCACCCTTTGTTGATGAACGTGGAGCCGAAAGTGGAGAGAATCAGGCAACAGCTAAGAGAAGAGATTCGCAGGCAGAGAGCCGAGGGTCGCGTTCACCGGCAACCTGAGGTGACCACTAAGCACGGTAAATTGAAAACAGACCGCAAAACTAGGCCCGAGAAGATGTACATGGACGATCTAGCGGCGTTAGACATGCTGTCGGAAGAGGCGATCGTCGAACAATTGCAGCACCGATACGAGCAAGCGCAAATCTACACGTACATCGGCGACATACTGGTTGCCGTTAATCCCTTCACCAATCTCGGCCTGTACACCGGCATTGTGAGTGTATCTTTACAGTATAAAAAGAGATAAGTTGACTCAAATCGAGTTGAATGAACTTGATTTCGAGTGTAGTATATACATACGTAGTTTTACGAGTGTAATATATAATATACAAAGTTATATATTTATAAATATATAATATTTATAATATTTAAATATAAGGTTAGGTTAATATATAAGTATATATAAGTTTATATATACTTATATATAAACTTTATATATATATATATATATATATATATATATATATATATATATCAGTTAATATTATATTTTCCTATTACGAAATCCATCAAAACTTTTATATATATATATATATATATAAATTTTGATGGATTTCGTAATAGGAAAATATAATATTAACTGTTAATTTTTTCAGTATTTTCCTATTCTCTTAATCTTTCGCTTGTGTGAAATAAGCTTTTAAAAAAATTTAGTTCAATCATCAAAGCTGGTCCAACGCATTATTGGTCATATTTGTCATTCGAGATACTTAATCTTCTAACTAGACATAGAGAATTACTTATATCATACAGTTTAATCAATCTTTTAATAGTTGAAAAGACAATTATGTTATTTATACAACATATTACATACAAAACTACGTTTTAATTTCTTTAAAAATTTATAGTTAATTAAACTTCGTACTTGAAGTCCCTACATCAGATTCTTAATCTCACGGAATCTTTCTTTAATTTAATTCGATTGCAATTCGCGCAAAAAATTTACGTAACCTTAAAACTTGGTTCTTTTTATTTGATATCCTTACATGATATAAATACGACTTTTGTATTCCGCATTTAGTGGTTAACAGTCAGGATAACGATTTATCATTTCAGGAGCAAAAACGATACAAGGGCCAAGCAAGATCGGACAATCCTCCACATATATTCGCCGTCGCCGACGCGGCTTATCAAGCACTGCTTCATCAACGTCAAAATCAGGCGATTGTTATCAGTGGCGAATCAGGAGCTGGCAAGACGGAGAGCGCGAATCTGCTGCTGAAGCAGCTCGTATATCTCAGCAAGGCGCCGAATCGAAACTTAGAGGAAAGGATACTTCAGATCAATCCCATAATGGAGGCGTTCGGCAACGCTACGACCGGCATCAACGCCAATTCTTCCAGATTCGGCAAGTACTTGGACCTAACAATGACGAAGGCCGGTAAAGTGACTGGCGCGCGAATCTCGGTGTATCTTCTGGAACAGTCGCGAGTGGTCGCCCAAGCCGAGTATGTGTTATCTTTCCAAAGTCGTAATAATAAGAGGCTCGCGGAAATTTATCGGATCTTTGATTATTTTATGAAGCTAAAAAAATTCATTTTACAAATCTAGACAATTAAGATTTAGAAGATGACAGGAAATGGGGGACAACAATGACAGATATTTTGATCGAACATAACATGCAATTAATACAAAATTCAACAATTATAATAAAAGTTTCGACAAATATTAACTATTGACAAAAGAAATAACTAAAAATGACTAAGATAACTAAAAGAAATGAATAAACTCCGACAAACTTTTGCATGCCTCTGTTAACATTTAAAAGTCTCAATCGATTGATAAATCGGCAAGAGTTGTACAATTTTCGTAGGGGCGAGCGGAATTTCCATATCTTCTATTACATGTACGATGGCCTGGAGGCGGACAATCGGCTCTCGGAATTTTTCCTCGACTCTTCGCTTCGGAGGTATCATCGATACCTCACACATCACAGTCACACGTCGCAGACTCACATCGACAAATTTCAGCAGCTTAAGGTGGGCTTCAAGGTGCTCGGGTTTCAGGATAGCGAGGTGGACACTGTGTATCGAGTTTTAGCTGCTATACTGCATCTGGGTGACATCGAATTTGCCGAGGTGGCGACCGAGGACAACACCGACAATAAAAGCCGGGTTATCGATACCGCTCCGTTGCACACAGGTGAACAATTCATTTCTCCATGAATGACTTATCGATACCTATCATTATCGGTTTGTTAACTCTAACAAGTTAAAACTCTTGATACCACCATTTTTTTAATTGAATTTAAAATTTAAAATGAGATTCTTCAAATTTTGCTGAATTTATCAAATTAAAAAAATTTATTTATCCTATTACAATAACCGCTTTTTCTCTTTGTTCTCCTTTGAGACTAAAAAGGAGTAAAAATCATAAAATACCTTTATTAAATAGTCAGAGTTGCTCACAAAAGCAACTCAAAAAGTAGATTGAGACTAATTAATCCTAATTAAGCGCACCAAAGATTAATAGTTATCTCTCAGGTAGCTCTCCAATCTATGAATAAGCTAATCCGCACAAAGACACCGTCATCAATTACGTGTGTTCGTAATTGATGCCTCTTTCCACTTTCAGTTTCGAAACTACTTGGCGTCGAACAGAACGATCTGCTGGAAGCTTTGACGTCAAACTCGGTCATGACCAGAGGCGAAACAATTACACGGAACAATACAGTGGCCGAGGCTTGTACGGCGCGCGACGCCATGGCAAAGGGTCTCTACGGTCGGCTGTTCGATTGGATGGTCAACCAGATCAATTGTTTGCTGTGTTTCAGCCGCTCGCCGAATTACGAGCCGCTGGCGATCGGGTTGCTCGACATCTTCGGCTTCGAGAACTTCCCCAGGAACTCGTTCGAGCAGCTCTGCATCAACATAGCGAATGAGCAGATACAGTACTATTTTAACCAGCATATCTTCACTTGGGAGCAACAGGAGTACATGGCCGAGGGGATACCCGTGGACCTGGTCGAGTTCTCTGACAATCGACCGGTACTCGATATGTTGCTTAGCAAGCCCATGGGACTCCTGGCGCTTCTCGATGAGGAAAGCAGATTCCCCAGAGCGACTAATCGATCTTTGATCGGTGAGCAATCTATATAAGTTATCTCGCAAACGTGTATTTTCTTATTCTACTGTTGCTATGCTTCTCTTCTGGGCGGAAATTACTTAACAAATTATATCCTACGGTGGAAATCTCCGTTCAAAAGATGCTGCATCGCCTATACCAGATCGGATATTGAAGGACTGCAAATATCGAAATTTGACCGATCAGAGAGACTAAAAGAGTTACTAGATCAAGATTAGTTGATTTGGCAAACTCTAATTTGTAATTAACAATTTCTTAACCACGGTTTCCAATACCCATAAAGAGAGAATATTACAGCTTTTTCCATATTAACTCCTTTCAAATTTCATCACGTTCTCTGGTAACGCAAAAATAAATTTCAGTCAAATTCATTAGCTTATAAAAAAGAGGAACGTAATAGATTTTTTAAGAGCATACGTAGCGTACGTAGGTACATGTACGTAGTCGCAGTAAGGTTTAACCTAATATACAAGCATACAGCGGCAGACGTCGCCATCTACCACAGCTCGTTTGCCGTATGGCGCATGATCATTCGCGAGTCTTCTTTGATTAATGACTTAGAATGTTATGTGTTGTTCGCAAAATTGTAGAGGAATTGAAGAGTTTCATCCAGTTTTAAGAATGTTTTAATCTACCTGTATTCCGCGGCTGTTCTGTGATTTATCGGAAAAACACCTTATATATATATATATATATGGTAACCAATTATTTTCTAAAAATAAATTTCCCAACCCTGTTTGTAGTATATAGTACTTCAGTAGTATATGATAGTAGTGATTCTTAAGATATAAACAGTATACATGCAATAAAAGAATAATAATAAAGATAGAAGATGTCGATATATTGCTCAGTTATTCGAATTATATAGTAATTTTTAATGAAAAATTCTCTTCGTACTATCCGAAACAAACTGAAGATACTTTCCCAAATAATTCCCATCGAAAATAATATATAAAATATTTGTATATTTTCAACTATAATTCGTGCTATTTACAGAAAAATTCCACAACAACATTAAATCCAAATTCTACGTACGACCAAAATCAGACGCGGTGTGCTTCGCGATTCATCACTTCGCTGGTCGCGTGGTTTATCAAGCTGAGGGCTTCCTCGAGAAGAACAGGAACTTTCTGCCGCCTGAGGTCATTCAACTGGTGCGACAATCGCAGTACGACATGGTCCGTTTCCTGTTCCAATGCCCGATCACGAAGACCGGTAATCTATATTCAGCGTTGCAAGAGAACGACTCGAGAAAATCGCACTCGAATCAGAATACGAAGGTACTTAACTGTCAAAATTTAATGCAACTCAACATTAATTCAAAGAGCCAATTTGGTGGACTTGCAGCAAACCTAGCCACTTGTATGTGTCTCCCCAATTTCAAGACGAAATGTTGATAACGCGGTAATGTTTCGCAGGAACGATACTCCAGTCGCGGTTTGGCATCGCAATCCAGAGCTCAGCAAACGGTGGCGACGTACTTTCGCTATTCGTTGATGGACCTGCTACAGAAGATGGTATCCGGTTCACCTCAGTTTGTTCGATGCATCAAGCCGAACGATTCGAAAAGCCCACGCTTTTTCGACAAGGAGAAGGTTGTCAAGCAGTTGAGGTACACAGGTGTTCTCGAGACAATACGAATCAGACAGAATGGATTTTCTCATAGGATACCGTTCAACGAATTTCTTAAAAGGTACATCTGAGATAGGTATAATCGCAGCGAAAAATGCGAAGTTATCGAGTTGGTCAAAAAGTTTCATTCGGCTTTCGAGTCAAGTTTAACTTCACTTGATAGAGAGTTTGATGGAGAGAAATTATTCGTCGAACAAATATATAATCGCAATAATTGTCTATGATTTTGCAGTAACATTTTGACAATAATTGTATATCTTTGTCGAAGAAGATGATTAAATTTATCGTTGCAAAAATAAGTGATTTTATTCATTTTACTCATAATATGATTAATATGATTAGTATGATTAATATATCAATTTATTGTTGTCTTCAAAAAGAGCACTTAACTCATTTTCAGTTATATCTATGTCTTTTTATCTCACAACAAAAATTAAAAGTTGAAATTTCAGCTTTCTAAGAAATAAACAAATTTTTCAATTTAAAATGTTTGTGATATAATTATGAATTTTGATGGATTAATCAAATCAGTAAATTGGGAAATAAAAGATCAGTTTGACGTAATGTAAATAGTAAATGCACCTTCAATATGGATGGATGTAGATATTAAATGGAAAATCGAATCGAATTTTTTGATTGATTCAAAGACTTTTGCGCGTTTTATCGATTACATGTGTATAATTATAATTATAATTATAGATATTGTTTCCTCGCTTTCGGCTATGACGAACGCGTGATCGCCAATCGGGAAACCTGCCGGCTGCTTCTGATACGCCTCAAGATGGACGGTTGGGCGTTAGGCAAAACGAAAGTTTTCCTCAAGTACTACCACGTCGAATTTCTCTCGAAGCTTTACGAGGAACAGCTGAAGAAGATCATCATAGTACAAGCGTGCGTCCGTCGGTGGCTCGCAAAGATGAAATTCAAGAAGCAAAAGTGGCAATTCGCTGTGTCGGTAGTCACGTTACAACGTCACATTCGAGGATGGTTGTCGCGAAAGCACACGGAAGAGATGTTGGCTCAGAAACGCGCAGAGGAGGAAAATTCAGCCCTCATTATACGAAGTATATAAACTCAGTTTTCAAATTTAATGATAGAACCTTTTCATTTCTAACATCAAATATGACTTGATAACTATTTAAAAAAATGTAAGAAACAAAAGCTTTGATTTTAGGCGCGATAATTGAATCTACAGGAGGGTAATAATGTTTCACGTTTAAACATAATGTACCAAAGTCTTTCTATGGATCATAATGTTATTATCTACATTACGTCAAACTGATCTTTTATTTCCCAATTTACTGATTTGATTAATCCATCAAAATTCATAATTATATCACAAACATTTTAAATTGAAGGATCTGTTTATTTCTTAGAAAGCTGAAATTTCAACTTTTAATTTTTGTTGTGAGATAAAAAGACATAGATATAACTGAAAATGAGTTAAGTGCTCTTTTTGGAGACAACAATAAAATGATATATTAATCATACTAATCATATTAATCATATTATGAATAAAACGAATAAAATCACTTATTATTAATATAATTAGAGAGCGACACTTATGTAATCTACTAATCATATTAATCGTAAATGATATTGTTCAGTACATGCTAAGCATCTCAATAATGGAACACTTGTCACTAATGTACTAATATCAATATCACCTTTCCTCATATTTACTGATAATTAGCATGATTTAGTGTTACAAAAGATACTGCTTCATACTTCCCTCGATTTGGGAACCGAATTTATTATATTAATTTATTTCGATTTTTTTATAGACGAGATGAAACGTAAAGCGCAAGAAAACACTGACATTAATAGACAGGAGGGGCAGCAACAAGGACGTAAGAATCTAGAGAAGAACGATGCCGCGATTATCATACAAAGTCGTATGTACACCCAATAGTCGCAAGCAGCTGTTTGCAATCGACATTTCTACATTTTACACACGTACAGTTAAATCTTTACAGACTTCCGCGGTTATACTATCCGCAAACGTTTTGGCTACGAACTGGAGGAGCGTTTCAAAAGGATCTTGAATAACTACGACAACATCTACGACGGCCACAAGGCGTTGCTGCGAGAAGGACTGAAACATGAGGACGCGGCTCTTATCGTGCAGAGATGGTACAAGAAAGAAGAGAAAGTAATGAGGAAGAAACCGAAGGCGAAAGACCCAATACATCCCAAACTACGACAAGCAGATTTGATTCAGTTCTCTCAAAATGTAAGTGAACACTACAACTCGATTCTTAACTAAACGACAACCCTTTGAAGCACAGGTCTCATGATAAGATCACCAAGAAAAGTGAAAAATCTTTGAGGTTATAATTCGCCAACATTAATGTTATAGTTTCATAAGTTCTTCCTATACAGGAAAAACAGCAAAGGTTACACAACTTACTTGTAAGTAAGATAAATGCTAGAAACTTAGAAATAAGCAGAATTTACGATGACAAACACAAGTATACATGTAACTAGCACCAAAACCGCGTGTAAACTGAAGCGAATATTACGAGTAACATAAAAATCCGATAGAATGCATCACTATGCACCGGCTGAGTGGTAATTTCGTTGCGAAATTATGTCTGAAGCTATGATTTGGTTCTAATAGGTGATCTCACTATGAAACCACTGTGCTCTAAACGGTTAAAAAAGTAAATATATAAAATATAAAGCGGGCTCTTCTTCTTAAATATCAATAAAAATAAAAAAGATAAATAAAATAGATAAATAAAATTAATAAAATTAATAAAATAAAGCCTATACAGAATATCCTATTTAACACGAGTATTTTAATTACGTGAAAAAACAATAAAAAATTTAAAAAATTAATATCTCCAACTGGTTAGCCTAAATATGCATCTGATACAAAAGTTCCGTAGCTTATACATGCCGAAAATGTGTGTATTAGAAAAATCTAAAAAATTTTGCTGTACCTTTTTAATTAAATTTAGAAGTTTAAAAATATACGAAAAGTTTATAAAAAAGATTTCTACATATATATATTTCTACATATATGATTATGTTTTCCGCTAAATTTAGTAAAATAAACATAGTAACATTTATACTACAAGATCTATAGATCTATATATACAAGAAATATGAAAAGAGTAACGTGAATGTGTCAATGCTTCATATGTGTGGTATATCGCCAAAAAGTGAGAGGTTTTCTGGGATCGATTTTTGGTTCAATTTACTCCATGCCTGATATACTTTCTCTCATCTCTTTTATAACTTCTTATAAGTTGATTCAGCAAATTAATAATAAATTAGTATTAAAATATTAGTATTAAAATATTAGTATTAAAATTAGTATTAAAACACTTTATAAAACTTTCTAAATAATTATAAGTTATAAGACAACAAGCTGTGTAAAAATTGTTATCTTGCTATCTTTAATAATTAAAATTATTAAAATTTAGTAAATAATATAAATAAAATATTAATAAAATTTAATAAAATAATTTAATAAAAGAAATAATTTAATAATGTGTCAAAGGATAGAGTTGTGTGGCTTAGTTGCCAGAACAGTCACTCGGATCAATTCTAGGTTCAGCTTACCTTGCCTGATTTTTTCTCTTCTCTTGCATAATAAAATATATTTTGTCGATAAAGTGTTCAAGTATAACATTCTCTTAAAAAATAAATTAAATTGTAACAATGTATTCGTTTCACAAACTTTATTACAATTAGCTCGACATACGATCTGCTGCAATGATTGAGATAATATCTACAAAAATAAGTTTATTTTAGAGTGACAATTGCTTGCATACATAATTACTTTTCCGAGTGAGCAAATCAGCTTAATTATATAATAAAAGAGAAAAAAATATAACGGCCAAGATAGGAATGGAAGTAGATTCCGGATGACAGCTCTTGCCAACTAAGCTACCCAACTCACAACATATCGTTTTTATCTACTCTCTTTCTCAGCATGTTTGTTTTTCCGTAAACTATTGCACAAATCTCCTCTTACTTCTTATAAGAGGCAATTCTGAAGTGTATTTAAACTTAGAATATTTTAAATCCAATCAAAGGTCTGTTACGAACTATTGTATGAGAGAAAACATGTCAGGAGAAATTAGAGAAAATAAATCACAACACATTGTAAAGCTGGACCGGGAATTGAACCCGGGACCTTTCATTTGCCGGGCCACCATTCTACCAACTGAGCTATTCAGGCCTCGTATTTTGATATATCTTATTTTCTCTCTTATTGAGAGAACGTCATACTTATCAATTTTACCGGCCAAATAATATTGATCTTTTCCTGCAAAGTTTATGTTATATCGGTTGCAAACATAAAATTGCAAACGTTTTTATATAATTAATATACGCACAAAAATAAGATGAGAAATATAATTCGATTTGTGGTAAAAATAATAAATTTCAACACTGATATCTTGAGTAGTCAGCGTGAATGTTTACTTTATACAGAATTCTGTGACTTGTATACATTGGACGTGTGTTTGCTTCGCTCAGGAAAAGTTCGCAAAACATTGCTGTATGTCTTTATAACTGAATCTAGAAGCTTAAAAATATACGAAAAAATATAGAAAGATTTCCATATATACATGGTTATATATAGTATGCATGGAGTATGTTAAGATTAAGTCGGAAATCGAATTCGGAGTTTTTCGCTTGCCGGTTTATCGTCTATTACCTATTATACTGTAAAAAAATTACAGTGCATTACATAAATAATAATTATAAAATTGTATAATTAATAGGTCGAAATTTATAAAAAATTAACAAATTTTCGCTATTTGTTGCGTAATTGTACACTTATTATTTATATAAATTTACATACTTTTTTACAGTGTACCCACATTTTTACAGGCTACCACATTTCGACACATCTTTCTTTCTTCTCTTCAGGGAATGTTACATTTAGAAACTTTATACACAAAATACTATACGTGTTGTGTGTTTTTTTTCTACAAAGTTTACATTGTATTGATTGCACAAATTTACAAATGTTATAATAAAAGCAAAAATTAATTGGAGCTTTGCTCAATATGCGATGAAATCGATACAAAATTTTAAAATTAATATATCCAGTTATCGGTTAGTATAAATTTTTTTGCCTGCAACAATTCCACTGATCGCACGTATCAAACTTGTTCACTTAGGGAAATCAAAAAACATTGCTGTACCTTTACAATTAAATTTAGAAACCTTAAAATATACAGAAAGTTGCAGAAAGATTTCTATACATGCATGGTTATGTTTTCCATTAAATATGTTAAAACTAAGTAGCATACGCTTATATAATATAAAATCTGTGTATAAAAAATATGAAAATTATAATGTGATCGTGTCAGTGGCTGGTATGATATTTTGACAATTACCTTAATGTTATTAACATCTATGGCCTTTTCTTAAATAGTTTCGAGGAAATTTTTATGGAACATGATCTGATATAAATAATTTTGTTTTTCTATAATTGGAGATGTAGGGGAAAAATCGACTAATGATAATAATCTTTGCATACTGATGGGTGCATTAAGGCATCTACAAATGCATATAGAATTTCTTCTCGATTTTATACCGAGCCCTTTATTTTATAAACAAGAGTATTAAGATGAGATTATCGAAAAGTGAATATTTTACGAGACATTTAATATCTTATACAAAGAAGAGTATGTGGATGAAATGTCAAATATCTCGGAAACTATTAACTTTTGAATGATTTCTTGTACATTTTATATGTTAAATAATCAATATCAATTTATATTTTACTAATTTATATCAATTTATATTTAATTATATTAAAACAAGCCCCATAATTTAAAAAATCGGAAGTAACCTTCTTATCTCTACTCCCTCCTGCAAAAAATTATTGGTATCAGTATTATGTTTCCTCTTAAAATGATTTAACCTTTGTCTGAAATATTTTTCGGTATAGAGAATAATTTCGAAAGTTGATCATGTGAATCAATTTAAATGGGAAACTTTGCATTTAAGAGTAAACACACATAGGATATACGTTATGATAATATGTTTTTATTTACAATGATAATTTAGTCAATATATAACAAGCAATATATGCAGACGATCCAAACGTTACGCAATGTTATCTTTATATTTATATGAAAAATCATCACAGCTTACATCCTACATTAGCTTTTACAGGCTTCTTATTCTTATTTTTATTTATCATAAGAAACTTTATTCGAGCTTAACTCTGAATCATGACGGTCGTCGTATAATCCTTTTACCTAGTATTATGCACGGAAACCATATCAATCACCGACCGTCGTGCCGTTGATTCAATTAAGTGATTTTAGTTAAATTCGGTTTGTCGATGAATGTTTATCGTGAGATTATTCTCATTGTCAGGTACACATGAAGAACCAGGATTTGCACAAAAATCTGCGTCGCAACAAGCCTGGCATCAGATTGAGCGATATCGAGGAACCACCGCTCAACTATGTGCGTCCTGAAGGATTCAACATGGTGCAGTCAATATTGCAGTACCGCAGCGGGACGCAACCGGACGAGGAAAACACTGTCAAGTATTACCGGGACCTGAAGGAGGAGATGAGCAGGTAGATATGTATAAGTCAAGCCATTCTCCCTTATCTCAATTTAGAGAGTCGTATACCTGAAACGGAAATTCAAATGCTTAATTTTCGAATGCTTCTGGCACTCACACCGCAAGTGGTTCGGAATTCGAAGACGACGAAGTTGGCTGGGACTTACCGTTGATACGGCTAGAAAATGACCTCCACCCATCGTCGAGGTATATCATGAAATCCGGCCTGTTCTGTACCTGAACGCTAGTTTGCATGACGCTGATATCGATGCTCATTTACTCGTCGCTGTAAAAGCCTGAGCGAAGTCTGAAGTCTGTCTTACCAGGAAATTTATCGAAGCGTTACTTGTCGACCTTGATAGCCTTCGAATACGTTGTAAAGAAACCGGAAGTAAGAGATATATATTTTCATGTGTGCCTTCTCGCACGTTTAGGGACCGAAATAATCCGTCGAGGAAATTCGGTAAAATTAATTGTAAGAGAATATTCTTAAAACAGTGAAGTACATGAAAAAATGTTTTAAATAAAAAATAGTTTTATGGTATTTCATGATAATTTTAATGATTTACATTTATATATTTAGATTTACATATTTATATAATAAAATTACATTAAATGTTTTTTAACATATATTTCTTATTTTTACTAGAATAATACATGCACGCACTATGCGCGCGCCATATAGCTAATAAAAAACAATAAAAAATGTAAAATAAAAATAAAATTAAAATTAAATTAAAATATAGTTTAATTAATTAATAATTTTAGGGAGAGACAGGGAGAGACAGGGAAAGACGGGGAGAGACAGGGAGAGACGGGGAGAGACAGGCAGAAACAGGAGAGGCAGGGAGAGATAGGGAGAGACAGGGACAGACAGGGAAAAACAGGGAGAGACAGGGAGAGACAGGAGAAGCAGGGAGAGACAAAGAAAAACAGGGAGAGACAGGCAGGCTTTAACTTTCCGTTACTCGTGCGCACTTGTAAGATGCATTCCAAATTTCTTTAATGCAACATAGAATAGAAGAGGGAGACACGCATTATATTTTTTACTTTCCTATATTCTTTACTTTCCTAAAACAGTACATACTTGTCTTGCAACATCAACATCAAAGCTGTAGGAAGTAAAAAATACAAGGTGCACTGTGACAATTAATATATTTCCAATATTGCTGTCTAGCTTTTTTACAGTGAACCTTTTGTTTTTTACTTGAAAAAGCTAATGATTTTTATTTATTTTTATTGTTTTTTTAAATTAATTTAAAAAAATTACGACGTGACTTTTAGGGAATATGATACACACATTATATATATATATATATAATTTTTTTTTTTTTTTTTTAACATTGTATGTTTTACATATTTTGCACGTAAATAATAAAATGTTTAATTAAATTTATTTTATTTTAATGTTTCCACAAATTCTAAAAGTAGTAAACAGGATAATTGTATTCAAAATGTAGATTTTCTATAAAATAAATAGAGCATCAGCTCTCAGGTGATCTGCGACTATTCTTGTTCCAAAAAGTATGCGAATAACGGAAGGTTACATGAATGGAAGGTTAAACCAAAGCACATACAAACAGAAAATATGTGTCTCTTATTTTCATCTGCTGTAAAACACATTTAAAGGCTATCAAAATCGATGAATGACATTTCCCATATATTTCCTTGTTTGATTGCATATTATAGTTTCATATCAGCTTCACCAATGACATGTTCAAGTTCTAAGCAGAAAAAAAATACGATTTTATGCGAACACTTTGACAAATTTATCAGTTGACCCCTTCTTTAATTTTATGTACGTCATGTAGATAATTATTCGTAAAAATAGTCCTTTAGTCGTCGAACACTGTTTCGTCGATGTCGCACGAAAATTTCACTCAAGTCGATGTAACAACAAGATCATCCTCGTTATAGGAATCGGAGTGGTCAGATTCTGGAAATGAGTGCCGAGAGAAGGGATCGTGCGGCTCAGGGCGATTTTGCGGTGGCGCCAGAGAAACATCTGTCAGATATATGGCACAAAGCTCTGAGACATCCGTCCGATCTGCGCGAAAACGAGAGCTCCAAGAAGAATGTAAGGTAAGAAATGTGCCGTATAAGACAAGCACACAAAGTATTACGCATCGTTGTTATCTCAACGATCAATCAATTATTCAGCGAGCTCTGTCTGAGTCCCGTTTCAATGAACATCCAGCGACTAATTGTGCATTTGTATCATTTCATATGTTACTAGAGGAATCATGGTAAATTTCCAGGTAAAGTCAAATTTATACTGTCGCCACGAATATATCTTGTAGTGGCTTTGTAGTTCGTGAATTATTATTAACATATTGTAGATCGGATATATAATTCAAACTTGATATTTAATTCAAACATATTTAAAACTATAACTTAAAACCTACATTCAATGGGATGCCAAAGAATATTACGAACTCCAATTAAGAACTCGTTACACGGATAAACGGAAGCGTAAGTGAAGGGAAAAACGCCAATACATCCGGGCTCGATTTCCCAGCACTGCCTCCGACCAGCATCATACAAATAACACTTACTTCATGACTTTCCGCACAATGTTACATGACAAAGCGTCTCTCTCTCTCTCTCTCTCTCTCTCTCTCTCTCTCTCTCTCTCTCTCTCTCTCTCTCTTGCGATAAAAATTCAATTTAACAAGGGATATAAGAAAGTGTCCTTATATTCTTCCATGACTAAATTCTATTTTTTCTGGGTATCACCTCTCGCTCGCAATATTTTAGAATATCATCGAAGGCGAAATTTTGGGAGGATCCGACGTATCGACTGAGGAAATTCTTTCCTGGAGAAGAAGACGAGGAAAAAAAGATTATCAGCAGTCTTTTAAGAGAAGCTTCGGCTTCTCCGAATCCATTAGATTCGTCGGAGGTTTACTCTGAACAAAGTCTTCGGCTTCTTCAAGTCTATAAAGGGCCATTTACAATGGGATTGGCAGTAGACAGTAAAACGCAAGCAGTAAACGAGTTGACCAACCACAGTCGATTATTATAAGAATAATCGACTATGATTGGCCAATTTGTTTACTACTTACGTCTTACTGCCAATCTCATTGTAGATGAGCCTTTAGACTCATCGGAGATTTACTTCGAGCAGATTTACTCCTTCGGCTTTTGTCTCTCTTATTGGATGAAGTTTCGACTTCTTTTCCGAATCTATCAAACTCGCCGGGGATTTACTTCAGGCGAAGCCTTCGGCTTCTCTCGCTCTTGGATGAAGCTCGGCTTCTTTTCTGAGTCTATCGAACTCGCCGGAGATTTATTCCGGGTGAAGCTTACGGCTTCTCTTTCTTTTGGGTCAAGCTTCGGCTTCTTCTCCGAGTCTATCAGACTCGGAGATCTATTCCGGCTTTTTCCTTTTCGTTCTGTTTCTCTCATCTAGATTTCCAGGATTTATATCTATTCACCACGGAGAAAACTTAGCCAATCGAACCCCAACGGCCATTTTATGTACTCTGACTACCAATTCGTTATACATTTAACCGATCCTCTGTGGTGTGTGATTTTAGTGAAGATTCAACTTTGCATCCTGAGTTTGCTGCGAAATATTGCCTTAACATTGTCAAGTCCTGACCTTCGCCGATATCTTATTATAAAGAGTTCGATAACTTTGAAATGACCCAATTTTGAAGGACTATTTCAATTTAAAAGGCTGATCCAATCTTAAAGAAACATTTCAATTTCAAAGAACATTACTGTATCTTTATAATTAAATTTAGATGCTTAAGAATATACGATAAGTATGCAGAAAGATTTATATATATGCGTGATTATACTACCCGCTAAATATGATAAAACAAAGCAACACACGCTTATATAAGACCTATATGCATAAGAAATATGAAAACAGTAACGTGATTGTGTTAGTACTTATCTGATATGTCGTTTTAATGATCGCCTTTATGTTATCAATATTTTTGGAGTTCTCGTCATCCACTTTGACATATCTTTAATAAATATACGATTAATATGAATTTGGAATTAATCAATAAATTTCTTTTGATATAATATTCATTAAAACATTATCCTTCATGAAGAGGTAAAAACAGAATTTACAAATGTACCGCCTACTAAAAGAATAAATCAATGTTTCTAGTCTTCAGCGTTTCAAAAATTTAAAACGACAATTCAAATTTCCGGTCTACAATATGTTAACAGACGTTAACATATTGTAATAAACATCCGGTAGCTGAGGAAATAATTCGCATGATCAAAATCGTAACTTATTTTTTTCCAGTACAACGATTAATGACCTGCATAGCGGCAATAACGTGCAATCGCAAGCAGGCAAGCAACGTAAAACCGATTCTCCGCATATCCACGATTCAACTGGCCTACGATTCGTAATCGACGATCGATATAACCACGGGAGCGAACGACAGAGCACTTTCAATGGACATAATCTCGTTAACGGACACCATAATCCCATCAACGAATATCACATGCCGGTCAATGGCTACAACATCCGTCAGACACCCCACAAGACAAACAACCGCATTGTTAAGAGTCAAGTGAATATTTCGAGCACCGTACACACCGAATTAACCAACGGCTCGATAACCACTAACAACGGTTCCGAGAAGACATCCGGTCGGTCGAGTCCTAAGCCAAACGGTTATCTGATAAAGAACCATCAAAACAATGTATATCACAAGAACGGTATCAACCGGTTGAGCGACGCAAATGACAAGCCTGCGGAACACAAGCAGTTGCAGAAAGAAGACACGTTCAATATCGCGGCTAACCTGCGGCAGCTGCTGAGACCCACCGTGATCGAGAAGCGACAAGAGATCAGCAAGGTCGAGTACGACGCAGAGGACATTAATGGACCGTACAATTTCAGGCAATTGCTGAGACCGACCGGATATCTGCCGACTGAATCATTAAGGAAGAGAAAAGGGGAATTAGTTTCCAACAGAGTCCCACTGCCGAAGGATAAAGTTCCGGAGAAGCATGTGAAGAGAAGAGCGCCGTTGGCGCCAACCCAAAACAAAATGGTCAACGGGAAAAAGTGAGGTCACTTTGTGTTACTTAACGTTTTAGTTTCAAGTATTCTTCTGTTTCAAGAGGATATCACCGAGTTTGATTCAGTGTTTGATAGACAATCCGACGTAGCCGCATTATAAAGTACCGAAGATCGACTAATTGATTAGTAAATTAGTTAATTTATAATGATGAGAAGAAAAGACCGTATATATTGTCGAGTTACATTTACTTTATATTATTTATTATATCGTTCCCTTGTTGAGAATCTATGAAACTTAGCGACTGTCTAGAACTAGTCACGTCTAGCTTTACTTAAATTAAACGTTTATCATCGATGTAAGTAACAAATAAATTATGCTCGTTAATTATTTGTACGATTACTCGTCAAAATACTGACGGAAATCTGAAAGTTTGTTCAAAGTAAAGCACCACATGTTGTGATAATTGCTCAATTCTCCAGAAGCTTCTAATTCCTAAACTATCCTCCACTTCACTTCTTCCGCCACGATGAATATAAGTCTTATCAAGGACTACTTTCTTCGACTTTGAATTGATCCATCATCTTTTATTTTTTCTTTTTCTTTGATATATTAAACCTAAACTACATATATATATATATATATATATATATATATATATATATATATATATATATAT
>NW_022639574.1:435607-446263 GCF_010583005.1 Odontomachus brunneus | reverse complement strand
ATATATATATATATATATATATATATATATATATATATATATATATATATATATTTATTATTTCAATACTTTTTGAACATTTCCTTCTCAACTAGTCTCAGTTTGGGACGCAGCCGATGGTCCAATAGGAAAACTTGACTTCTGGCAATTAATCAAAAACAATTTTTTCTCATTTAACCATAGATTACATTTGAAATTTCATTGAGAAAAAAGTATCCAACTGAAATCAAAGTTCAAACAGAATTCGATAAAACTCCATATTAGCATATATCTCTAGGATGACCACGATTTTGACATATGTTGTTCAGATTATGGTTCTAAATACTTCCCAAAATGTTTCAGTAGTCGCTCATTGTTTATTAAAAAATTATTAATAAAAAAATTTTATAAATAAAAATAATTGTCCAACATATACATGAATAAATACGTGTAGATAACATAGACTTCTATATAATATTTAAACTGCTAAATAAGTGTAGTTAAGGATTGTTTGGTCGGAAAAATACCGTCTGCCATCATTGAAAGGACCTCACATACGTGACCTGAGTGACAATATGTAAATGGAAGGAAGCAATATGCTATAGTGCGTGTCATTACTATTCCTATATGATACAGTCCTTTCAAAGATGGCCGCCCGATATTTTTCCGACCATTCGCTAAATACGGGTATTAGCAGTCTAGTTTATGTATAGAAGTCTGTAGTAGATAGAGGATAGAAGACATCTCTCTCTATCCTACAAAAAACTTAATCTAATCTAATTCAACCTAACTTGATCTAATATAACCTGTATTCATAACAAAGTAACTTATACATCTTATATATAATATAATATTACAATATAGCATAAATATAAATCTATATACATGTCAGAAAAAGATGTACATGTATATCTCTTGATAACGTATGCTGATATTAAAGTGATATATTAGGTTAACTCTGTAGCGGACGCACCTTTAACCACGTTCACAAGAGGACGCATGCAGTACTCAGTGTCGTATCTTTAAAATTAACGTATCAATGAGTTTAAATGAGCTAAGGCCGTATTAAAAGTGAGATGAATAAGTTAAAATCATTTTTCAGAATGAAGACAACTTATTCTGTTATTTAGATTTACAGTTGCCAAACTGCAACGCTACCTGTCTCAAAAATCAAAACTGCAACACTTAGTACTCCATCTCGTCTATGCAAATTTCTTAAATATATACGGTAAATGTATCTTAAATGTATCAAGAAATAACATCTTACTTATGAAATTTAATTCGTTAATAACAGTTTAATAAACTATGGACCACATCCAAGTCTTTTGAAACAGTTTAATAAACTATGGACCACATCCAAGTCTTTTAAAGATTACTTGAGATCATGACAACATATGTCAAAGTGATAGGTGTGCTAAAATAAAGTTTTACTATCACTCATTTTAACTGAAATATTTGAATTTTATTCTTAAACATTAGGACTAGCCACGATTAAGAGCTTTATCTCTATCAGAGAAATCAAAATTATAAATTTTTGAAAAAACACATAATACAAAAGAAAAGAATGTTTATTTATTCTCCTCAGTTTTATGCAACGTCAATTACATATAAAAGCTAAAATAAACCTAAACTTGAACAATTTTTACAAGAAAGTTCAAACTCGTCATTTTCACTGCTTTGGTAATCTAGTGAAAGAAGTATACAAGACAGCGTTGAAACGAAAAGAAACAAAGTTCCAGTGCAGCAGCAGTTTAAAATAGCAGGCCTCAAGTATACATATACCAATCGATAGACTGTAATCCATGCTGGTTCGTTAATTCTTGGAGCGTCCGTGACGCGAAGTCCCAATATCGAATCAATATCGCACGAGCAGCCCTTTGAACCGCCATCGATGGATACGGACGTCAAGCTCGACGAAGCTCACTTGGCGCGTTATCGACCATCCTGATGTTCTATGACGTTCGGGCGTCGGGCTCTCCCCTGATCCGAGTCAGGAAGCTAAGGCAGATACAAAAATACCTCTCGCGCCTCGCGAGGTTACTGGCTGTTAATATCAGCCTCGGCGACGGTTTGTTCAACGAGCCACGAGATGGCCGGGGGTTGCGGCACCGCGACGCCCGGCGGCCCACGACGCCCGGCGTCGGCAGTAGTAGTTACGTCGGCGTCGACGTCGTCGCGCGACGTCGCCCTCATCAGCAACCGGCTCAACGGGCTCGACCATTGGCTGGGTCGGAGGTAGAAGGGCATCCGGTGGCTAACGACGACGTAGTGGGGCGAGGGTGGCAGTCGTGCCGGGCATGCGGGCGGGGGTAAGGGGGTGCAACGAACCCTCTCGCCTCGGCTCGAGTCTACGGAGCACGGAGTTGTGTTCGAATCATGGCGACACCCGACCCCGTAGACCCAGCCACCCTAGAGATTAAGACCCGTAGCATAGAACAGACACTACTCCCACTAGTGAAGCAGGTAAGACTATTTTTCCACGTGAAAACGCAACGATCGGATTGCTCGTTCTTCACACCGGCGGCGCGCCGTCTCTCTTTCCTGTCTCTTTCTGTCTATAACCCTCTTTCTCTCTCTCTCTTACTATCTTTGTCTCTCTCTCCCTCTCTCTCTCTGTCTCTCTCTCTCGCTCTTTCTTTTTCTCCTTCTCTTTCTCTCTTTCTCTTTCTATCTGTCTCACCGACTATCTCTTTCTCTTTCATCGCGTCTCGGTCTGTCTTACGCTCGTTCTCGGCCTTCGTTCCTCTTGACGCGACGCTTCGCGTACCCGGCACATCCATGCTCGCGTTTCGCTATCTCGCATTTGCTGTCTAACAGGTTGAGATTTCCTGGTCTTCTCTCTCGGAGCCTCTCGCATTCTCTTCCTCTTTGTTTCTCTCTTTCTCTCACTGCACCGCGATCACCGCGTGCGAACTTATGCGGCTACGCGTTCCGATCCGTGTCGTTCCCTGTGTCACGCGTGCGTTGATTCGAGCGACCGCGAGATGTTACATGCTCATGTGCGTGTGCGTGCGTACAGTGCGTCGCGACGCCGGGAATGTCGAGACGCTCAACGCTGCGTGACGAAGAGCACAAGACGCCGGAGCGAGACGGCGGAATAGGTGCGCGTACATCGTGAGTGAGGGACAGAGAGGGAGTGAGAGGGAAGGGTGAAGAGGGAAGAAGGGAAAGGGAGAGTGAGAGAGTGAGAAAGTACGAAATGGAGATGGAGAGCAAGAAAGAGACACGCGATCGCGTTGGACGACTTAAAAAATCGAGAGCAAAGAAAAGACACGCTGATATGAGACGACACACACGATGAGACAAAGCAGAGAGTGACGCGATCCGCTGACGCGACTCCAACGAACACCAGAAATAGCGCCAGATTCCCACGCTCTCTTTCTCTCTCTCCCGCTCTCTCCGATCGCGTGCTCGACATAGCAGTACTCTCGCGAATCGTGGATCGTGTCTCTACAGCGCATCGTCGAGTGCAGCATGCGCCGTTTTCTCACAATATCAAGATAGTGCTGTGTCTCCCGCAAAAGCCATTAAACACACCCGGCTCACCTAAGGGTGGGATTTCGCAAACTTTAACACTCGTGACGTCAAGCATGTATTTAATACGTTCGACGTAGCCGCGAAGCGTGCGCCTCATACGGCGTAAGGGATATTTCGGTGGTCCATCGTCTCTGTCTTGCTCTGTCTTTCTCTTGTTCTCCCTCTCTTGTTCTAACTCTCTCTCTTCCTCTCTCTTTCTTTCTCTTTCTATCTATCTGTCTCATGTTCACTTCATTTCTCTCTTCCTTCCACGTCTGCTCACCTCAGCTCATATAACGCACGCTCACACCTCACGCACGCTTTCTCGGCGCCGGCACCAAGCATTTTCGTGGTATACGTCGAATTTATGGCTGCACCCTCGTTGTATAATAGCTGACACGTGCGCGATGCACGCGCGTGAGCGGCATACACAGACCCGTGCGGCAGGGTCAAAGGCCGCCGAACGAACGCCGGCAATCAAAGAATAAGTCGCCCCGCTGGGCTCGCGCGCCTGTCGGCGAATTCGCACGCGACGAGAAAGGTACGCTGTAATTAACGTTATTAATTAGAGATGGCTCTTTTTTGTCGACACAACACAGAAAGAGAGAGATCTGTTGTGCCGGTTTTGCGCCAATTAATTGTGCAACTAGAAATTTCGTTCGGCAATAGTTTTGTTAAGGAACCGTGTGTCGCCATTGGATAAATGACGCACTGCGTTTTCAGAAACCGTTATCGCGACAGAACGCGTCTATAAATGCGCAATGCACCGCCGCATGCAGTAGACAGCACTTGCATACATAATGTATATATGTATATGCACGTACACGAATAACCGGCCGGTTCGATGAAACGGTGCGCATTTCGCCTTACACTTCATCGAAATTCGTTTCATCGCCCGATGGAATTTATTACAGCCAGACGGATTATCATTAAACGGCGGCGTGGGTCGCCACAATGTGCGATTAATTGACTTATCGAGAGCCAGCTCTGAATTTTTTATAAATCGTCATGTATTGTGTGTGCGTGTTGGTGCGCGCGATAAATCGTGCCGCTAAGAGATGAAAGATGGAGTTTTGCGAATTCAGAGAGATATATTTCACCGTTAGGAAGAGGAAAAAGAGTCGATAGTCGCATCACGTGAGAAATGAGATATCTCCGTTGACTGTGATGAGATACCTTCCTCTTTCTCTTTCTTTCTCCATCCATCCTCCCTTCCCCCTCTTTCTCTCTCTATCTCTCTATTCAGATAATGAACTTATCCCCAATCCCAACGTTGACCTTCGGTGAGCTCGAAAGATCGTACCCCGTTCCGCGGTTAATCTCGTCAAATGAAACAGAGGCCGATCTAATTCACGCTTTCAGTCGGTCAACACACACAGCATCTAAAAAAAGGGATTACGTCGGCTGATTCCTGCCGTCTCCACTGGCGGTTATGTCTCTCTCTCCCTCCCGCGGACGGTATGGTCGCCCGATCCGCTCCAAAAAATCGTTACGATTAATTTCGAGGAAAAATAAACGAAACGCGTTGGCCTATGACTCCTCTCTCCCCTCCCCTGTCTCTAAGGAATCCCATTTAATTTAACAATCGGTAGAACCTGTTATACCACGCAGATAGACACTAGATAGGTACACAAATTTGGGAGCAACTTTACTAGTCGATCTGTAAAGGTTGCATCCCTTATGTGTGATTCATATGGCATTCATATTTATCGCGTAGTGACGAAGGAGCACAAAAAAAATATCAAAATTCACTCAAAATAATATATTCAGAATAATATAAAATGTAATAGGAAGACCTGAGTACAACTTTTAGTAAATTTTTAGTAAATAAGAAGCAACATGATCGTAAAGAGCATCAAATGAGTGCGTAATTAATGGATTAGTGGGATTAATTAATAATAATAACCTAAGATAAAGAGTCAGTTTGATGTAAAAGATCCACCGCGTACGTTGTTGGTTCGGAAAAATATTCGGCGCGTACGTTTGACACGATTAGACATTATTATCTTCTTATAGCATCAAAGTAATAAAAATATTACATTATTGTATGATGTAAGTTTAATGATTAATTCGATAGGAAGGAAACCTAGAGTAGCCGCCACTCGTTGCAGCACTTACCAGTTTTCGCCACTCTTACTCGGATTTTATCAAATATTAAGTATGAGAATTTATTATTTATCAATTATATTATTTATTTATTCGATTTCTTTTAAATCCGCGCAAGATCACCGAAAACAAGTAGAGTGTCGACTACTGAACGTTTTCACCTATTCGCAATTTACATTTGCCTTATAAATGTAATTAGAAAGATTGTAAAGTTTCTGTCATCGATTGTCTCACATGACGTGATAATCCTGAAAGTCTACTTGGACTATTATTCAACCAACTACCTGTCAAAGACGTTGCCACAACGACATCGAGCAGAGTCTATTAGACGCTTCAGGGCATTCTCATGACGTCATTAAACCTGTGTATAACTCTGCGAAACCTACAAAACGCCAGTGGGTTGCGCCCATTGACTGCCTAACCGAAAAGGCTAAAGGGTACATCACGAGAGGGTACATTGGGTACACCAGCGAAGGGAATAGTCTCGTTGATAGCTTCGCGAAAAGAGCGCGGCCGTGATCGTCGTGCGACGATAATTATCGGCAAAAGTACGCGGCAAAAAGATGAACGGAAAGGAAATAGACGGAGGTTATTTCGAGACTGCGAGGAGGGATGCCGATCGCTCGTGGTCGACCTTCGTGTCGTGTTTATCGATATTTCTGGCGGCGCGCCGGTGTGCGTATATACCAACACAGGCTCGGGCACGAGCGTGTACGTGTTGGTTAATCCTCTTGGGTTAGGAGGGCGTGCAGTACGAGTGGCTGGTGCATGGCACAGAGGGCGATCGTTACGAGCTGCAGCCACTTGTTAGAGCCCCGTCTAGCCGTCTCCGCGTCACCTCCGCCGCGCTCTTCTCTTTTCCTCTCGCTCGCTACGTCTCACCTTCCGCGTTTTCTCGTTCCGCTACTTGGACACTACTAGCTTCCTCGGCTGTGCGGGCTCTGCTGGCGAAGAAGCCGCTTCCCTGGCGATTTCCGTCACGATTTCGTCCTGCGTCGGGTCCTCTATTGACCGCCGCCACTTCGCCGACGCGGCTTCGCCTGCACACCTGTGCACACTCGGCAGACTTCGCGTTCTTCCGATAAACGGGGTTACCGGCGGCGATGTCTACATCGAGCGAGTCGTCTCTCCCTTGGAATAGCCGAGATAACCGGGAGAACCGCGGCTGCTTCCCCGGAAATCGTTGGGTCGTGTCGAGAACGCGAGCGCGCGATTCGCGATATGTAAAGATACATGTTTGAACATGCGAAGACTTCCTAAAGATTTTATTTACATTTTATTATCTTTCTGTGTTTTTTTTCTCTTGCGAAACCACCTTGAGCGAAACAAAATAACTTTGTATAAAAATAACTTGCAAAATAACTTGTGAACGAAATGATCACGGGGAAAGTGAGACCCAAGTACGATGCTCTCTCTTAATAGGTAATAGCCGTATTCCGAAGGCATCACGACGCTGCTCGTAGTAATTCCGCTCGGCGAACTGCCTTGAACGCTTTGATTGAGTCCGTTCATCGAAGTAGCCTGTAATTAAGTCACCGCCCCTTGGCCATTAACAGTTCTCGTGATGGAACTTTCGGTGGACATGCTTAAAAATTCACGGAGCTTGCTCTATCTTTTACTATAGAAGATGGTATAGAAGCATAAGAACTTTTGAAAAGAGCTGCTGTGAGAGAAGTTTGCGCATTTTTCTCCAGATTTTTCACTTTTTGCAGTTCCAACAAGTATCGAATATCAAAACCCTTAAATATCACGTAAGTGAAAAACTCTGGTTCTCAACTCTTCAATGAAATTTAAATTCGCGTTCAACGTAAATAAATTATATTATATTACAAAATTTTGCATTTTTGTTATGAAGGATCGTTTTTTAATAAATCGAATGCGCTGAACACGAATGTGAGCTCAAAAACTATTCATCATTTCAGGTATCCGAGAAAATAAGAGTTTAAACCCATGAAAAACGCGTTTTTGGCTATTTTCATAAATTCATAACGCATGAACTAGATGTGCTAGCAACTTTGAGAAGATCTAAAAATAAAATTTAAATCTTCGCCTTTATTTTAAAAAATCAGAAACTCAAAGTGCAACTTCGTAACCTATTCCTAACAAAAATTTACCCAAAAACCTGTTGAACTTATAATTTAGATATTTTGTTGTATTTTATGATAGCGCTTTATCTCCCCTGTAAGGCTTCTACGAAATTGTATTTTAAGTTTCCGACTTTTTAAAATAAAGGCAAAAATTCAAGCTTTACTTTCAAACTTTTCCAAAATTGCTGGTACGTCTAATTTATGCGTCATGAATTTACATAAATGTTTAAAAACGCATTTTTTTGAGGGTTTAAATCACTATTTTTTTTTTTAAATCTGACATATAATGAACAGGTTTTAAGATTACATTCGTATTTAACGTATCCGATTTACTAAAGGTCAATCCTTTATGACAAAAGTAAAAAAAATTAGTCAAAATTTATAACCTAACATTCGTATTATTCATCGAGCAAGTAATAGTCTCATGGAAGTGTCGTCTTCAAAAAAGTATCCAGATATAGATGTACATAAATTATTATTAAATTTGCTCGTCGATATGTCAAGATTATATCCATGAATGTTCAATGACATTCATATGTGTCATATAGAATAACTAAATAAAAATAAGAAAGAAACTCTGTAATTCTTTACCGCAATAAATTAAATTAATTGCCTTGAACGCCTTGCAATAAATTAAGAACATAGAATTTCAATCAACTTTTAAGTGAACTCTATATGTGTATCTCCATCAAGAAACCTAAATTATCAGTATAGTGAAATTCCAATTTCAAAATAAATAAATCTGTAAAAATTATAATAAATCTGAATAGAAATTGTAACTTTAAAATTACCTCGCCTTTAACTACGCCTAAACTGCACAGTCTAAACATCAAAGTCATATGCGAATTATATCCAAAACGAGTAATCATCTATAACCTTTGTTAATTGTTTCCTTGTAAACGCTTTTAGACGGCATGACTTTAGAATGACAATGAAAAAGCACCCATCTATCTATCTATCTATCTATCTATCTATTTATTTATTTACAATAACATGCTCGTCTAATACAGTAACTATTTACAGTAAATTACTCTATAAACATATAATAAAAACAATTGTAAAGTTTCCATCATCGGTTGTCTTATACGTAAGATGACCAAACAACCCGATTTTTCACCCTTTGTACCAAATATTTTCGAGTGCTATTCGGGACACCGATTTGTCATCATTTTCAATGATTGTCAAATACTTTTCGAATCTTTTTACCCCCCTCCCGCCCCTGCTTCACACGTTTATGAAGTGTCCCGAATTCAGGGCTGGGAAATCTGGTCACCTTACATATACCGCGAGGAGAAACGAGAAGATTGCTTACAAATGACGTTTTCACGATACGCTCCACGCTATTCTCGACACTCCCGAGACTTATTAACGCGCGAGACTCACTTTCGACGAATAAAAATGCGAGAAACGCGGAGCGATGTGGATCGATGTGTGCCCATGGCGAAAAGATGACCATGATGACAACCTCGTAGTGCGAAACGAACGCAATTGGTCTAGAATGGTTTGTAAAGAGCTGAGCACAATAAAAGGAATAAGGAATAGGGAATCGAGAATAGAGAACAGGAAACACACAGAGAATAGGGAACAGTTCAATATTAAAACGTGAAACCTAATTCATCAACGCAGAATAGAGGAATAGAGGAATAGCATTATTTCTTGTTTTCAGTATTCCTTATTCCTTATTCTCTGTTTCCTGTTCTTTATTCCTTTTATTGTACTCAACCCCTTACTCGAGCAGGTTAAGGTGTCCACATCGTACAGCTCGTGTCGTTGTAGACGCGCGACCTCGTTTGCATCACTGACGCGTTCATATTCATGCACTTTTGGCACTTTCAGCGCGCTAATGAACTTTTGATGTACATAATTGACAGCGCGCGCATCTGCGATCCTTCTTTTCATATCGAGCAATTGCCATGGACACAATGCTCCGTATTCCATACGTCTTTCGCTTGTGTTTTGTGAGTCTCCTGCAGAAATAAGTATTAGAGTGCCGAAAATAACGACATGCGATCGTCAGGACATATCGTAAATACATTATTACGGAGCAATCTCCTTCCTTCTCGACACATACAGCTAAGGTGACCAGACGTTCCGATTTTCCACCCTTTATCCCGAATTTTTTCAAGTGCTATTCGGAACATCGATTTGTCATCATTTTCGATGATTGTCAAATAATTTTCGGATCTTTTTATCCTTCTCTCCCTGCCGCCCGCTTCACATATTTATGAAGTGTCCCGAATTCTGAGCTGGTAAATCTGGTCACCTTACTTTTACGTGATGACAAATCATGAAAGTCTATAACATATTGCTAGCATTATTGCCTGTACATACTAGACGCACATAACGCTATTGCAAAAACAGGCAAAAATTCAGCCGCACATTCCGGTCGACCTGATAATTCGCGCACAACAGAATGTCGATAACATTGATGATGAGCAACTTCGATTGCTAGCTTGCGGCTCGCTTCGAGCGAGAGGCGCGCGGATCAGCGCAAAAACGAATACACGATAATTTGACGTGCTATATCGGTCGTAGCAACAACAACAGCATGTGTTCGGCGCCGAGCCGGGGGGAGGGAGAAGGGGGACACTGCCTTCATTAGCTGCGGCTACAAAGAGAGTTAAATCACACTTCAAACCGCGCAACGGCCGCGGCGCGCTGAAAATACATCTCACACGCGAGCCAGAATTACTCATTTCTATTCGCCTTATTCATATTCATTCGCCTTCGTGTTTATATCTCCCGCGGCGCTGTTTCCATCGCTCCCTCTTACCGCGAATACCACGTTCACGTTAATCGCGCGCCGAACATATATTGGCCATTACCAATGGTCGGCCAGTGAACGACGAACGACTTTGGTAACGTGTGACGACTTCCATGCTGCCGAGAACTTTCCGGATTAGAAAATGGCTGTTTCTTCCCTTCCTCTCCCCTTTCTCTCTCTCTCTCTCTCTCTCTCTCTCTCTCT
>NW_022639574.1:418765-433749 GCF_010583005.1 Odontomachus brunneus | reverse complement strand
TCTCTCTCTCTCTCTCTCTCTCTCTCTCTCTCTCTCTCTCTCTCTCTGGAACGCTTTCAATTAAAGCCTCATCCATGATTCAACCCCAAAGTGATCCTTAATCGACGGTGTTACGCTTACCGATGGCCGACGGCCGCAGACGACAGCGACAGCGCCTCTTCCTTGCTTCTTCAAGTTCTTCGAGTGCGATTGAACGAGTACGAATCGCGAGCGCCTGGCTAATATTTTTCTGGGACTTTTTTCTGGGATTTCTCCGCAAATTTGTGGGGACAACCGCGAAACGGCAGTCACGTTTACACGGAACTGATGTTTCGCGAGATTAGATAACGTTAGCCAGGTACGCGCGCGTGTTGCAGACTTGTTTTAGACTTCGTGGCGACAAAACTTTCCCCTCGCTGTTTCGTACTATTCCGCAGCACGATCCCCGGAACCACTTACGATGAAAATATTATGGGGACTCGCTAAATTCAGCGCACCGTAAATTGCGCACCTGACGTGCGCGAAGTTTTGTAATATTCAAAAAGAATTTTTCGGAAGAAAAGGTCAATTTGCGAGGCGCGCACATTCGTGATGCGTGCAGCGGACGAGGGAGAGCGACTCTGCTTCGTCAACTTTACCGTGTATAATCGTAAATAACGCTCGTCCGCGAGTTAAAATGATATAACTGTGGCTGTGCCGGGCTAAATGAACAACGTGTATGCGCGCGATATAAAAGCAGTTTACAGACAACAAGCGATAGTAAACACGCGACGACGCCGCGTTGTTCGACGGCGAGTTTTTCGTTCCGTGCGTATTCGTACGATACATATTTCAAATTCGTGAGATTTTCAGGTGGTGGTTATTTAAAAGAGACTACTTTCTTCGTAATAATCTTAAAATATATTTACCACAAATTTTAGAAAAGCTTACTATACTACTATACTTACTATACTATACTATATGTACACAAAAAAAGAATTCATTCTCTTTGTAAAAATATTATAAAATTTCACTGAAAAAAAAGTTTGTTTAACTCTATAGCAAGCAAACCGAATTTTTGTTTTAATTTATTCTTGATTAAAATTATCCTTCATTAAAATGTTAACTAGGATTCAGAATGTATTTCGAATAAATTTGATGCTTATGGATAAACTTGTGTGCGTGATTGATTTGCTGATATATAAATTTATGAAATATTTGAAACAAATAATATTTACTTGAATGCAATATTTTTATATGTATACATCAGATTACAGAAAAAACTGAAGAACTGCAATAATATTTCTAGTTAGGATTCCTCTTCTTGAGCACATTGTATCTACAAATTTTTGTATCATGACTATTGATTTTGAGAAAAATCGTCATATTAAATGTAGCACAATAAAGTGCATATGTGCACTCACCGTTGTATTTAGGTTAGTTGGTCCGTAAAGCCATACAAAAGGAATCTTTTCAAATTTTAACAGTATATTAATGGAACCATACAATTTACATATGTACAATTAAGAAAAGATTAATGGTATCGAAATGGAATGTCACAAATAATTGTACGTGGAATTTCTAAACAAATAATATAATTACATTTACGTTGTATCATGTGGGGAAAAAGTCATTAATAGTAGAAAAAGGGAATTTGTAATATATTGTATTATTGTCACCAACGAATTGATAATATAAAAAACGCTTCGACAAAATAAAGTTAAAGAACATTATTGCCATAAGTATAATCGCTGAAATAAAAGTTAACACGTAGTTTCCAATACATTTCGAAACGCAACTGACATCCAATGAAGAGTTAAAAAAACTCTGAGAAGGTTTTCTTATTGGATATCGAACGTCTCCTGGCAAGAAACGAAGAATAAGTAAATAAAAATAAGATTCAATCTCTAAGAAGTAAGCCAGTCACTTTATTTTAAGAAAAGATAAGCTGCCAGTTTACATTAAATTGAATCGTATCGTTATTGATTAACTTTCTAATGGATAATTTTCCTTAGTGATGTTTACGAAACGTCAAACTGTCAAAGTATCAAAGCTTCTTTGATACGTCGTTGTTGGTCTCTTTAACAGTCGCGACGCATGATGATCTGAAAATGGATATAAAGGTCTTATTTTAAACGCACGCATAGTGAATTTTAAATATATTAAATTTCCTTGTAACTCTAAATTTTGTTTTTCTTACACGAGCGTCATATGCATGAGAAAAATACATATTGCATTTAAGTAAATTACTTATATACTTATTTCAAATATTTCATAAATTAATATATCTGCAAGTCTATCACAAGTTCATCATAACTATCAAATTTATTCAAAATACATTCTGAATCCTGGTAAGTTTAAGATATTAACCAAGAATATTAAATAAAAACAAAAGTTCGATTTATTCAGTGCATAAAATCGAAACAACGTTTCCTTCGATAAAGTTTCATAATATTCTTGTAAAGAGAATAAATCCTTCTTTGATGAGTTTTGGTACACGATAATGAGCTTTCCTAAAATCCGTTATAAGTATATTTTAATCATCCTGCGCGATAACCTGAGTCTGACTTGGGGTAAGCGAACCGTACCAATTCGCTTGACTTCAAGTCAGACTCAGGGTAACGTTTTCTTTCATAACTTAATAACTAGACGTCATATTAACATGAATTAAAGTGGAAATTAAAGCTAAAGAATTATACCCTCCAGTAAATAATCGCACTAATGATAAAATTTTTTAAAAAGTTGTGCTCATCTAAACATTGTAAAAAAGTGATTTTTCAAAACCTACAAAAAGATGCAGAAAACAATTTTTAGTCATGTTAATTAAATAAGAATGATATTTCGAAGGTTTTCGAGAATATATATATCAAAAATTTGTAGCCATTTGAGAAAATATCTATGTAATGTATTGTACAGTATCATGTGTGTGTTTTTCCAAGACTGCGATAATTTACCAAATTTAAAAAATAATTTCAAGTTACTACCAACAATTACAATTATTATATTATTGTAGTTTGTAGTGAAAACATATTTCTTTACCAGAGAGGATAGCCTTTTCAACTCATAGAAATTGAGTTTCATGCAAATAAAGACGATATTTCAGGATTTATTACTATCAAGTTTGCCATTATGCATCCGCCATTTGGAATTTCATGAAACTGATAAAAAATTTGAAATCAACAAATCCAAAAACTACAAGTAAAGCTAACATGCAATGTTTTTCCTCGCAGGAAGAATTAAATCATTTTGATACTAATCTCGAAAAGAAAATGCAAGCGCAGAGTGGTTAAGATTATTATCAAAAAATATTCTTTATTGAAGACAACCGTTACTGAAAAGATACCGTTACTAAAAGATGGGAAGTAAACTAAGAAATCGCTTTTCTTAGCAATAAAATGATATTTTAGTGTGTGTTTAACATCGTTTCAACTTGAGAATTAGAATATTTAATGTTCAATACGCGCACAGAATACGTTTTTAACCAACAATTTTTAATAATTCTCGATCTGAAAAATGGCCAAACATGCATGAACCCTGATATACTGTCCCTATGCGGCGAATAAACGAATATCCGTTCGCCTCTCGTGCAGCCCTTGAGCCTTGGAGCGAGCGACGTTCACCAGAGCGCATTAAATGCGTTATATACGACAATGGAATTTCTTATTTGGAGACAAACCAAACATACCGAAAACTATTCCGCCAATATTGACCAGTAGCCTATTCGACACAGTTAGCATCCATCCAGCCTGGTTCGATCAACAGTGCCAACCGTTTCGAATTAAAGAAAACTTGGCCGTCTATCCTTTCGATATGAAACGAGTCATCGATCGCGACCTGCATCATTCAGACTCTTCTTAGAAAAGCTTTTTACAGTAACGAGCGTGTGTGAAAAATTGACAGGCCGATATTAATCGCGTTTCGATTGATAGCAGCTGATCAGACGATCAGACCATCACCGTCCGTCGAGAGTCCTGAAATACATATTCAGAAAAGCGCGATCTCATCTGACTGTGCAACGTCAGCCGCACGTAATCGTATTATTTCCACTCTAATGACTCTGGATGCGTGTTACGCACAAAGGAGCGATTCGGCGGTGGGAGATTAAATTTGAATTTCTGAAATTTCCAATCGTCGCCCTAAATTTCAGCCGCTTTTACCATTTCGTTTCATATCGTTCCGTACCGATGCATTTCGCGCGAGTCGAATAGAAATCTTGCATCGATTCGATTTCGTTATTGGAATTCGAGAATAACTTCTGGCCGGAATAATGTTGCGGAAACGTGTTGTGGAAAACGCGAAACTTTCCAACGCGAAGAAATATCTCGACGGGAAGACGATTGGCGGGACAGAGAGGATGGGCGAAGACGTTTGAAGTGCTTTAAAAACACGCAACAAGCGAGGTTTCTCTCACAATAGCCAACGATAAAAAGTGGCGCGGAAGACAGCCATTTTGTCGAAAAATTTCACCACCTGGCCATCTATGAGAGAGGACACTCTTCGCTTAGTTGCCAAGCGTTGAGAGAGACAGAGACAAAGAGAAAGAGAAAGAGAGAGAGACCGCTCGATAAAGGCGCCGCTGTATTTTCCACGCCTTCACATATATATATATATATATATATATATATATATATATATATCACATAGAGTTTGTTTTTATTATAATCCTAAAAGAAAGAATAAAGGCGAGAAAACAAACCCCAAAGTGCGGGACCGCGCAAATGATCCGGAGAGTTGGAACGCGGCGGGTGCGCTGAAAGATTCGCGTCGGCAGGCAAGCGGAAATTGAGGGAAGACAAATAGTCGACGCGCGAGATAAATATATTTGCGATGTTGCATTTGCGAACGATGGAGTATAATCTGACTGAAACCCTATGTCATGACGGATATCTGCATTGTAACGTTATATCTTCTGCTGTTTGCGACATACGGGAACTGTACTATATGCCATCTCCTCTCCGGTGTGCTGAGACATGAAATTTTTGTTCCACTTATCAAACTGCTTTTAGTATATTTGCAAGATTAATGTAGAACCAAAATTTCGAGAACAAGATATTTTAGAAGTCCGTACGGTAAACACATGTTTTTAAGGCTTGGCGACCTATTCTTGAAACTCAACATCATAATTAATTTACTGAATTAGTTACCGCTGTTTGATCAATTAATTAATTAATTAATTAATTTAACGACGAGAAAAAAATATTTCATGAAACTTGGAATTTAACGGGAACTTACTAGAAAATTTATTGGAACAAAAAGAAAATGGTTGCACTTAAATTTAGATTTAAAAATAGATTTTTTCTCTTAACTAATCAAAATGCGCAGAAAATAAAGAAAAAAGATTAAAGACAGGAGAAAAAAATATGAGTAAAGCAAAGCATCAAAATTTTTTTTCTATTCAATTGCACTAATAAGGGAAAAGACTGCACAATTTGTCATGTAGCACATAAGATACATTAATTAATAAATATATTGTTAATAATAATATATTTTTAATAATAATATATTATTCACCACCGTCGGCACAAAGACAAGCGATAGTCTTTTAATATATCAGACATAGTATCTTGCTTCGTACAATATGTAGTTCACCCTTTGACCTTCTATTTACGTAATTAGCTTTCTGGAGTACTCTCTCTTCCTCTCTCTCTTTCTCTGCCTCTTTCTGTCTCTATGTTGTCACTATGTTGTCTTATGAGTCTCTCTGGTTGTTATATCTTGTTGGATTGATAATATAAAATAAATAATAATAATAATAATAATTAATAATAATAATTTTATAATAACCAAATTAAATAATTTAATTAATAACATAAAACAAAATTAAATTTTCATCTTAATTGTCACATTCGCGTATCAAATTCATTTTTTATTACACAACAGAAAGGAAACTCAGCAGCGCAGAGAGAAGAAACTAGATTGAAGTTGCGTACCACGCTCTGAAAATATACGAAGGACAGAGAAACTCGACGGAAATAGTGCGGAATAATAAGCAACGAAAGCGAACGTCAAAAAAGCGACTCTCCTTTCGTCAGTATAGCTCTATCTGTCTTATGGACAGAGAATGAAAAAGAAATAGGAGAGGAGAGAAAAGGAGAGAATGACGAAGAGTTAACTGAAAAAGTTCGGCCAAGCTAAACAGTTACCCGTGTCAGTGCAACTGATCCTTAAATATACTCGTGGAAATGTTCATCTGTAAGTACATAGAGGAAATTTGATAATAAAGATTACTATATAGAATTCTGTAACCGAGGAAATACTGATTTTTGCTATAATTTATTATTCTTTCGTTTTATATGTGCAATTTATATTTTAGGAACTATAAGAAAAGTATATTATAATAAAAAGAAGGAAAAAATATGATATTTTTGGCCTACTGATGGAACCTTAACTAATCATTGGAAAGTATTTTTAGAATCTTTTAGAAACAAAAAGTAACAATTATTTGTCCACACTAGGTCTACACTAGGAAATTTATGAAAATCGGGATTTATTATTGATATTTGAAATAGTTATGTAAAGTGCTTTTTATGTTTTGCATCTTTGATATGTCTTTAAAATAGAATCAATTTTACATTTATATCTTGAGAGGTAAGTAGTAAATGTAGAAAATTTGACTTTTTGGTTTACACAACATACAAGTGATTTATTTTAATTTATTTATTGAAATATCTCAAAACCCAAAAATTTTAGAAAGAAATTTTTTAAATAAAAGGATTAAGAATAATAGGATTTCGAAGAAAGGATTAAGGATAATAGGATTTAGAAAAAAGATAATAATACTTATTTAACGTTGGAATGATCTTGTAAAACCCTGTCAAAGTCAACTTCAATTTTTTTAAATAGATTTATAATATTTTTTAACATAGAGAGGGAGAGATTGATTCCTCTCTAGTCATTCTGTATGTAAAAGTATTAAGATAAAATCACCGAAAATGAATTCTTTTTAGATATTTTATATTTTATTCTGATATTTTTCAGTAAATTTTTCAGTAAATATGAAATATCTTGTAAACTATTCACTTTCCGACTATTTTACCTCATTACCTTTGTACATGGAATAACGAGAGAAATTGATCGTTGATAATTTTGTGGTATATCAAATCTGTAAATGTACGGTATTTCGTTTAAAGTATGTGAATGTTTTTTTTATAATCGATTTTATCCATTATTCATACAAAATTATTAAGGTGAGATTAAAAGTGAATACTTTAGAAAATATTTCATACTTTGTATTGAAAAGTATCAGAATATTTACTTATCAATGATTTTTTTCAATACTTTCATACACAAGTTGACTAGAGGAATCAATTTATATTTAAAAAACGATATATTTACATTAAAAAAGTTGATCTTAACAGAGTTTTTCAGGGTTATTTCAAGCTCAAATAAGCATTATTAGCATTTCTCCTTTTCGAAATTCTAAATTAAACGTGTCTAAAAAGTTCTCTCTAAAATTTATGAGTTCTGAGATACTTCAGTAAGTAAATTGAAATGAATCATCTTGCATATTATGTAAACCAAAGAGAATCATATTCTCTACATTTACTATTTACATCTCAAGATATAAATGTGCAATTTATTTTATTTTGTTTTATTTTAAAAATATATCAAAGATACAAAACTTAAAAACACTTTATGTCACTATTTTAACAATCAATAATAAATGTCGATTTTCATAACTTTCTCCGGACGACTAATTATTTTCTAAAAAGTTCTAGGAATCCTAATTTCTAAGGATTATTAAGATTCCGTCAGTGGGTTAAAAATGGTCTATTTTTATCATCCTTCTTTATCCTACTCAATAAACACATTAAACAAAAATAATATTATATCAATGTTATAATTTCACCTTCAATAATATAAATACAATATAACATATGTTATATATAAAGATTGAGTGAGAAATTATGCATTGATATAGTCCCAAATCAAAATTTAAGCCTTATTTTTAACCTAAACTTTTTAACATCTGTATATTCTGAAGAATTAGCGTATATGTAGACATGAAAACTGAAATCCCACTTAACATCTCTAAATGGCACAAAACGCATAAAATACCATTTATAAGTTCGAAAATTATCTTACGATAACACTAATATGTTAAGTAAAATTAAATAAGGCATATCTAAACTTCATGATATCAAAACGTTAAATCGAACATTGAGGTTGAAAAAGACTGAGAAAAAAAAGTGGTTGAGTTAATGAGACTGCTTGAACGAATAGAATTCGTTTAAATAAAAAATTTAATCGATTAAATGAATTATATCGTTACTGCGACGAGTTATATCAATTGATTCAATAATTGCAATTTACTCAGTAACTATATCAATGCAACTTATGGCTACAGTAATGTGACAAAATATATCTCTGAAGGAGGCTTTGACCGTCGATTTTTATCGATCCAACTATTATTTTCTTATGGTAAAAGAGAACATCTAATTTCGACTCGAAGTGTTATTGTTAATGTTTACTGGGTAAAATAGAACATCTAATTATTAATAATCTAGAAAAAAAACCTGATTCTTTTTACGACTAGCATTTAACTTCTTGTCTATACTCTATGAGAACTGATGATTCCAAAAGAGAACTTTACAACCAAAACTGTGAACAATCACCTTTGGTCTTGTAAGGAAACTCACATTTTTCTAGAGTGTCAATTACTAAAGAAAATCGATAATTGTGTGTATGGGTATTCTACCTTCTCTATGTTTCTTAGCAAGATAAACTCTACTAGCAGTTCATTCGCTTACTGCTAGAAACCATGGTAAAATTGAAGAGAATTTCACGTGAAAGAGAGCTAAAATATTCTCTATGTTAAGTTAAGACTTGTTGAAAGTGTCTCTAGAGAGATATATTATGTATATATTTCTCCCTTTGGATATTAAGCCTAAGTGTGCTTAGAATTTAACTCATTCCTTACGAGAGCATGTTTCACTTCGGTTGCCTTACTCCAAGGGCCAAGAAGTAATTGGATCATGAGGTCGAGTGAAAAAGTGAATTTCTCGGGAAAGCACCCTATACGCGAAGTTGACTTTCTTTGACGTCGAACATGGGACGGACGTGGGATGGACACAAAGTATATTTTCACTGAGAAATTGTGCCCATTCGAAAGGGTACTAAAGGTATTTGAGTTAGGGTGGAGAGGAAAAGACGGAATTACCAACGAGATGAACTTTCTTCCAGACGATATGAGATACGTTATGGTGTGATGGTTTACTCCGAAAGTCACATGTATTCCCTTGGCTCTCGGTAAATTCACCGGTGAATTTCAAATCGAATTGGATAAGGGACCACTCTCAAGACCGTGACGCGAATAACATTCTCGCAAAGAGAGATTCGTCGTTATATGAATAAAGTTACATTTGTAGAAGTTTATTATCTTTAATTTTTCACATTTTTAATCATATTTCTACGTCTATTACATAATACTTTCCTGGCCACTAGATTTTTGTTCGCTATATTTTAGAGCAATTAAATAGCAATTAATTCCGGGTTTTTTATATTAGAACATTCCAACTGCTGTTTTTCTGTAGTTGCGATGCTGGTGTAATGGCGAGTCAACTTTGAAATTAATTTCCTGCGAACGGATAGAATTAACGAATTCGAGACTACGGTAACTAATTAGCAACTAATTAGAAACTAATTACACGATAGATCTGAATTTGATTTTTAGTGATGGGGATGCTGAGTAAAATATATGCCTGCGTGTCTACCTCATACTGGATAGCAATCTCTCTTGCGAGATGCCTCGGGCGTTGAACGTAATATTTACGGAGAAAAAATTGACCCAGTTGCGCAAGGCAAAATTGAAACCGCGAGGGGGAAGGGGTAAAAAGGGAGGTTGTGAGCATGGAAGATGTTTCCCGAGACGAAGTGCGCCGCAACGACACACGCAGAATAAAAGATAAGCGAAAGGAGTGAATGAGAATACGGGGCGCGTGGTGAAAGAAGCTAAAAGACGCGTCGACTTTTAATTATTTTTCCTCCTTTCCATTTTTTCAAGGTGCTTTCACACATGAGTATCCTACTCGCGATTATTCCACTTGCGTTCGCGTGTACCATATTCATCGTGGACGATCATGAAAGCGTTCATGAGCGACGCGCGTTATTAGCGTCAACATCTCGTAAAAACCGGCCATAATAGACTTATAGGCTGTATATTCTCATAAGATGCGCGATGTGCGGGAGGTTGAAGTCAAAAGTAAAGGACAGAGATATGCTGAGTGAGGTGCTTTCTTTGTCACACAGTGCTGCAGGAGGGAAAGCACGATGTGGAGGAAGCAAAAGAGAGAATGAAGTGTAGTGAAAGAAAGAGAAGATGCATTGACCACGTGATCGCTTCCCCTTCTCCTTCGCTCTTCCCAAGCAACCAGATAATTAGACAAGCGAAGCGTCTAACTCTCTGTTGCCCTCTCTTACTAATTCAGACTCTAACCCTCCAATGCGCAGTCTACCTCTATAATAAGTCTATGCCAACACACTTTGGTCATCACTACTGTTGCCACTGTTACCACAACTGTCGAGACGTTTCACTGTCTAGCCTATGTATTATACTATACCTATATACCACTGTACATATCTAAAAAGGAGCGGACTCAGCGAGCCAGGATGCCCACACGGCTTTTCAGCGCGCGCTGCACACAACAAAAGCAAATCGCACGACGGTGAGCGACGACAAAGTCTCCGGCGGATGTGTGCCGGCCGCAAATGTCAAACAAGAAAAATGCCGGACTCTCGGCTCGAAGTGGGTCGAGTACAAAGAAAACGGAGGCGAGGCCTCCCGGCGCGTTTTTCCGATAGTTTTTTACTGCGCGTCGTTCTCTTCCTCTTTCTCGTTCTCCCTCTCTCTCTGTGAGTTTCGTCGCGTCATGATGTGGATGCGCCATTCGGTATTCAGGCCTCAACACCCACCCGGTATAATATGCCAAACGTCGCGCCTCACACCCCCGCGACTACACGTATAGCATACACACGCATGTATACATACACGGCATACACACATTGAGGGCCAAATCATTTCCGACGTGGATCACATACTCGCGAGTTATCAGCGCTTCGCGCGCTCCCGCTCCTCGTGCGAGTTATCGGCGCGCGTCATTCTCGACGTCGATAATCTCAAGAAGACGAGCTTCGTCTCGCGGAAGATGTAACGACGGGGAAACGGATGTTACGTTTATCGGAAAGGGTGACACGCTAGGGTGACGTTCCGGCTTTCGAAGGCGTATCCTCTTGCTCTCTACGAGCTTTCCAGGATGTTTCCCCGCGAGGATGTTTCGAAATTTCTTCCGGTTATATGTTTTTTCAGTGCGCGATTAAGATAAATTATAGTGTGTGCGTGCGACCGGGCGAGATCAATATCTCTTCCTCTCTCCCACACACACACACACACACACACACACACACACACATACATTGCCTCTCTTCCTTGCTTTTTCTCTCTCTCTCTCTCTCTCTCTCTCCCTCACTGAACGGGAATGTATGTTTTAGGCACGTCTTCGACGGAAGAAACGAAATTGAGTTTCATAGGTATAATGGGCTCGTCCATGGTAAGTCTTTCCTCATAGGCAGTGTCGAAAGCACCTGCGGCTACCTAAATGTGATGTGTTATCCTTAGAGTTATATTTACATAGATGACTAGCGATGTTATACGACTATCGTTGTTCTATGTGGATAGAGAGCAAAAGACTAGAGCGCGACGTTGTTATTCCAGCGAGTTTGCAAGTGTCGATATACAAGATGTCTGACGGTAACATAATCATATCTTCTGTGCATGTAGGTTGGCTCGAAGTAAACCAAAAAGTGCTACACCATTTTGTCATGAACTATGTAAAATTTATTTGTTAATTAAAGAAGACTGGTGTAGGGTCACGCGCGATGCGATGGACGAGCTCTGTAAAAGCTCGCCACTGGCTAATCGGAAGCCAGTGAGAGACCAGAAGGGCTCTAGGTGCCGCTCTCATAAAGCTCGTCCATCCCATCGTACGCGACCATCGACAGTCTGTTTTAATTAATAACTTAAAATTTTGTGTGGTTGTTGACAACTCAACATAGCATAGAACTTTTTTATTTTCACACTTTGATCGAATCTACATGGGCACAAGGGATGATCGTGTCACCGTCAGACACCATATGTACTGTTACCTGTTTGTTTTCTCAGTAGCGGCTTCGTATGATCGGCTAAGCATGATGTTTAACACCACGCACGGTCTCGTCTCGTGTGAGGACGTTCTCGCGCGTAAACGAAGAGACAATTAGTCGTTGTTTAGTAGGTGGTCGAGCCGTAAACACACATCACGCTGTTGCGCAGAAGTGTAATTATGTTTTCGGATATACCGGAGCGTCACCTACTGTGAATTCATGGTCGTTGTGTTAGATACACATTAGAGCTTCGCGCCGACGAGTGCTCGGGTCTGTTTGTTTTTTATACGCTTTCTCATCGTCGCTACTCGCCACCGTCATTCGCACACTCCACGCTGGTTCACTATGAAGATGATCACGCGATGTAATGTCCTTCGACAACTGGAAATGTTGGACACAGACAAGGAAACTTGAACTCCTCCCTCCCTCTTCCCGTTTTGCCACGAATACATCGAAAGCCCCTCGCCCTCTCCGTCGGCGGAGGAGAGAACGAGAGATGGCGTGTTCCCTAAAATTCGCACAAGTCGCAAATCGTCAGAGGAGATAGTGCACTGACATTTCGAGCTCTCACATACGCCAAACAGCTGTTCGTTCACAAAAGAGTGAAACAAAACAGCATCTTCGATCGTAACTTGTTGCAGGTTATGTTTCCCTTCGGCGCATAAAACGTACCACATCCGACATGCATCCTGCTAGCTAAGTAAAACAGCCCCATAAATAGGGATTGTATTCTGTACACTAGTTACAACATAAAACCAAGCTCGGGGCGACGTGAATAGATTTCGGTGCACAACAGACAACGGATTTCATTTCATTCGTGAAAATCCCGCGAGCGTTGTATTAATTAATACCATTGTATACAAATTCATGGATAACGCTGTGATCTGCGGATTAACGTTCCGAACCAAATATCGCGTTATTTATCTCAATTTTATTTCCATCGAAATTTCCGATAGGCAATTGTTTAAAAAAAAAAAAGGAAACAAGTCACCTCATTCGATCACTTCTATGAAATTCAAATGAATCATCTTGATTCTTCCCCACCTCCCAAAGTGTTTCATTAGCTGATTAATCTATTGCGATTACAGGCTTTCTTTACGAACCTCTGTAGGATATGTGTCGAGTCTGATGCGCATCTGCGGGTGACAGAAGACCCCGTAAAAATGAGATCCATTCCAGCGGAGTCTTTCAGCACGATGCAGGGCGGAATAGACTGGCTTTATTCGCGGTCTTAAGGTCGAACGTATCTTACTGAATTACTAAGATTTACAGATATCGGCTCTCCCTGAATAAAATTCTACGTGTGTTATACCCGCGGGGAGCTTCTCTTGAAACCTGGAATCAATCCAGCTTGGAGCGTCGCCAAGGTGGCGCCTTAATTAAAAGTCAGAGAGACGATAGGAGCGCGGGAAATCATTTTTTGCGGAAAATAAAATCCAATGAGGGGAGGACCAAATTGTCGGAGAAGTAAGAGTTGGGAAACTCTGTGAAACTGACTCAACGAATTATCGCACTAATGACCATCACGCGACCGCGGTTACCGCTTCAGTTGCACCCCGGGGGGTCTCGATTCTCACTCGTAATCAATAGCACTTTACGGTGTCTCTCGCGGTTTTTGTCGACGCTCACCCAGGGGAGCGCGATCTCACTCCTCTCGCTTTTGTTTCTATGCCGTGTGATTTCTTTTCGTTTTGTCCTTCATCACTCCCGACTTACTTGGAGCGACATCGGGGGTGGTTTCGTCGCGGCTACAAAAGGCCGCGGAAGTACTCGGCGCGAGCGACTCTCCTCCAAAGGCCGTGAACTTTGTTCTCGAGGAGCCGGAACTCGACGACAAGGACGATAGAGGAGTCTTAAACGCGCCGACTCGCTGCTACCTGAGTTAGCAGCCGTAGCAGCAGCGAGTGGGGGAGTCGAAGAACGCTAATTTATCGAGAAGCCGCGAAATACGTCACCGTCGAGTTCCGAGAGGAAAGTCGTCCGTAGCTGAGCTTCGTTCTCTAATGCCAGCCATATGAAATTCCTCGTTGGGTGCTGCGCCGCGGTATTAGGTACGTAGCCTGGGTATCTATCGGGAACACATGTGAAGGACCGTGCGGAGGTCGTTTGCGGCGTCTGTAAGATATGTACCCGCTGCAACCCGGCTCGCAGCTCCATAAATACCGCGTCGCGGTCCTACGTATCTACCCGACAATCTTATTTACTCGTCCCGCGGCATCTTGATAATATCTTACGGGGGAAATCGCGTTTGAAATATACACCACGCGAGACGCGTGGAGCTTATTTCGCGACACGGCGCGCGAAGTCCCCCATCCGCGCTCGCCGCTTCGAGGAAAATTTCTATCGTGCGTGCACTCGAAGCGCACTTCCTTCTTGTCGCTTACACACGCACGTACACACACACACACACACACACACATACATCTTCGCTCTGCGTCTTGTAATCCACGCGGCTTTTATCCCCACGCTAAAATGCGGCTCGTATTTCGCCATACCGCTACCGCTTTCACGCTCGCCACATAAGACGTATGCCTCTCCTGAGACGACATATGCGAAACAGTATCCACTTTGTGCGAACACGCTGGGGTTTTATTATCGTAACTCGCGTGGTATACGCGGAATACGCGATCGCAATATCGATTATCGCGCAGGGCGAAAACTTGGGCCGGGGATAAATGTAACTAGCCGAGCTGACTCTAAAGCTAGAGAGTAATACCGCTAATACAGACTGGATGAAATTCTCCAGTTCGTTATTAACTCGTTATTGGTTAATTATGCATAGAAATGTTGAATCAGTTTCCTTTAGCCGTTATCTAGTCATAAACAAGTTTAAAACAATTCCATATCAAATATGATAGAGTACACACGACGCTCTTCCCCCCCCCCCC
>NW_022639574.1:395865-418742 GCF_010583005.1 Odontomachus brunneus | reverse complement strand
CCCCCCCCCCCTCTCTCTCTCTCTCTCTCTTCCTCTCTCTCTCTCTCTGTCTATATTAAAATATATAATCTAGCTACTATACCACTAGCATTTTAGAATCGGGTTGCAAATAAAAATTGGGTTTATATTATTTCATGAAAATGTTAAAAAGACACAAAAGTGAGCTTTATGTTACATTAATAGCTGATACATATCTAGATAGACAGGTGTACGTCAATTTTGTAACAACTTTACTAGTCAATTTGTAAAGTTTGCGTCCCTCATGAGTGATTCATATTTATCACATGAAATGATGAAATATGAAAAAGAATTATCAAATTTGCTTAAAACAATATGCACATAAACACATACACTGTAACGTAAAGTTCTGAGTGCAACTTTTAATAAATTTGTTACTACATTACAATATAACTAAAATTTATATTGTTGTACGATATAAATTTAATAATTAATACAAATTAATACAATACAATAAATTTAATGATTAACACAATACAATATATTCTCCTATAAGTGAATTAAAAAAAAAAAAAAACTTTCCATCATTGATAGTTTCACGTCATGATAATTGCGAAATCTATCTGAGTAGTGGTGATCTTTTACCACAGAACTGTAATTTCTTTTGCCTAGCCATCGACTGATTTATTTATCTAGTCGTTAGGAGAAGTGAACGTTACATTACTGACTAATAGCGATGTTGGACACGGATTTATTACCTTGAGGCCGCAGACACAAATTTACTACCTTGTGGTTAGACACTCACGAAGTTCAATTTCTGCTTGGACGTGTGCGGAACTCTTTTCTTTCGTTCGCACGGCTCTTTAGAAACGTCATTACGTCAGACGTACGTGACGTAATTAGCAACTTTCGCAATATATATTCGACGAATATCTTCTAACCCCTTTAAGCCCTTTAACCGTTTGTCTGTCGCACATTCCATAGCAATGGCGCATTATTGCCGAACGTTTCGTGAGAGATATATGGAGATCGGTCCTTTGCTTACTCAGAGGAGATATCCGTGTCAGCTGGATATGTACTTTCGGCCATAGCTATATGCCATTACGTACGCAGATATGCTATCGACGTGGACGCGCGAATACATACCCCAAATCCGTCGGTCGTTTTTTTTTTGCGGACATTCCGATCCTTTTGCACACATGTATGCACGCATTACAATCCCGCGATCGCCGATGAGCTTGAAAAAGTCGTCTTGAAGCTTGAAAAAGCGATATATTCCCTCTCGTGGTGTTCACTATTGCTACTCGCAGGGGTGGTTTCGTTAAGATTATCCGACGAATCGTTCAAGTAGAGTGAGCGTGTACACTGAGGAAGAAAATATTTAAGAAATAGTAAATATTTATATTCGCGCAGTGTGTGGGTAGTAATAACATATTTATTTATAATATACCATAATAATATACAATACTTTTCGAATAAGAAAATATACATTTTTTTAAAACTTTAAGAAAACCTTAAAATTTCATCATATTTTCCTATCGAATGCAGGATGAAGTCATACTAAAGATCAACGAAGTAACAATGTTACAATCTTTCTATCACTGACTGTATAATCAGTGGCGAAAAGATTGCAACATTGTTATTTTTTAATCAATTTCGTAATGCAACCGTATTCAATAAGAAAATTGATTTTTCTATCATTTTTTTGAAGATAAGTTCTCCTATTTGTTATAGGATGTATATCGGAGATAACAATTTATATTTTATATTTGCAACGAGATTGCAATTTTTCTACTATTCACTGAATAAGCAGTGGAAGAAAAGTTGCAATATTTCTATTTTTAATTCCTCAATGCATCCGTATTCAATAAGAAAATTTGTTTTTTAATAATTCCCAGAAGATACATTTTCTTACTGGTTACGGGACGCGCTGCGAAACTTATCAGGGTAAAAATATTGCAAACTTTATAAGCATCTGACTGTATGAAATGTTTGCTAAAGTTCATCGAGATAACAATGTTGCAATTTTTCTGTCACTGATCGTATAATCTGTTATAAAAGGTTGCCACATTTTTGCTTTTTTACTGAATTTCGCAACCCATCCACATGCAATAAGAAAATTTATTTTTCTAGTAATTTTCAAAAGAAAAATTTAAAAACAGAATACGTGCAGAAATTCATCGAGACAATAATGTTGTGATCTTTCCACCACCGAATGTGTATTCAATGAAAGTCTGAATGTAGTACTGACTTTTATTCAAAAGACATGTACAGTTAGTGACACAAGAAGGTAATAATTTTACTACGATAATTTCCTTAACGCGTATGTGGTGTCCAATAAGAAAATTTATTTTCTAAGAGTTATTAAGAAACAAATTCTATTATCGGATACGAAAGTATTGCGAAAATTCATTGAATAAAGAAAATATTACAACTTTTCTTACGTCGATTATATAGTCGGTAGCAGAAAGGTTGCAACATTGTTATCTCGATAAACTTCAATAAGCACATTCCGTACATTCAAATATTTAACCCTCCATTGCCCTCATTCAGCTGACGAACGTTAGTGCTTTCGTATAAGCGAGTGCTTGTTATTAATTAAATTTAAACGAAAATTTAATCATTACAGTATTAATACACAGCTTCATGAAAACGACTAAATGTATTAAAACGTTGATTTATTGTTGATCCATCAGAATATAATAAGCATAAATTTTATAACAGCGCTAGTCGCATTAACTTCACGTATTTACTCTCGCTATGAATGCATGTTAACACTTCCAGAGTTTATTAACAATAGTTGTACTAATGAAAATAAGAAAATACGACCGTATAAATATAACCTAAAAGATTGCAAATAAAAAAATTTCAAAGCTAACTGTTAAGAGCCACTTTTATATAGTTAGAAAATAAAATTTCAACTGAACGCACGTCTTATATAAGAGAAATTGAGGGTTAATGTCTATTAACAAATGTTATATTAACGAAATTAATGATCATACAAATATAATCTGAAAGGTTGCAAATGAAAAGTCAAAAAATTTCAAAATTAATTGTTAAGTCACTTTTATATAATCAGAAAATAAAATCTCAATTGAATGCGCTCGCCTCATACGAAGACAATAGAGGGCTAAAGTTTGCAATACTTTTACCTTGGCAAGTTTCGCAACGCGTCCTGTAACAGGAAAACGTATCTCTTGGGAAAAAACGAATTCTTCCATTGAACATTAGTAGAAATGTTAAACTTATCGAAGTAAAAGTGTTGCTATCTTGAAACATCTATAACTGCACCTAGTACGAAAATATATCTTCCGAGAGTTATTGAAAACAAATTCTCTTATTGAATGCGGATGCTTTGTGGAAATATAAAAAATAATAAAATAATAATAATAAAGAGAAAAAAACAGAAGTATTGCTACCTTTTTTCCTGACTTTTTTTCCTTTTTTACTGATTATATGGTCGGTGGTAGAAAGATTTGCAAGCTCGAAAAACAAAAAAACCGTCAGATTCGGCGATCTGTTTCTTTTTTCTAGTTGCTGGCGCTGTTCGTCAACAAAAGGTTTTCCGTAGCACGGCGTTATCGTTATACGGCAGTCACGTCGTTCCCCGCTCGTCCACTTTGTCACCTCTGGTCATTCTTTTCTCGCTGTTTCACCCTCTCCTCGTCCCCCTCCTCTGATGCCTCACTCTTCCTCAGGTAGTATCTCTCTCTCTCGCGACATTTTTTTTGTCACTGGCGCTTCCCCATCGAGTACCATCGCGTTATCGGCAGTACCGAGACCGTGTCCCTGATAAACGATTTTTTTCCTTTTATCACAAAGTACATAAATTACAATCATAAGTTTCGATTATCCGCTCGCGTGAACGCATATTTTGGTCCAGTCCTTTCGCCCTAATAATCGTACTGAAATTTGAATATCCAGGAAACACGCTAAACACGTTAAGTATAAATTTTGAAAACTTAAAGTAAATGTTTTAATAATTGAACCTTATTCTAATGATTAAAACGTTAATAATATATTTATAATAAAATATATATTTAACACATATAGGGTGTCCCAGAATCTCTTCTCCGCAAGTTTTGTGGGAACGTAGAATGGATTGAGATAAATATAAAAGTCCTGTACTATTTTATGATATTCGCAATGATAGTTGAGATATTAATTAAAAAAGATTAATGAATAATCACGCGCAATATGGTAGAGCTGCAATGTGTGCAATGTGTACTTGTATATTAAGTCAAATTAAATAAAAAAGTCCTTGATCATTTTGCAAATAACCACGTAGATTTTTAATTATTAATGAAAGAAAATTGTTATATGATCAAGCGTGATAATATACAAATCTTTTTTATTTAATATCTAAAAATTTATGTAGTTATTTGCAAAATGGTAGAGGACTTTTTGTTCAGTTTGACCTAATATATAAGTATGAAACGGCGCTTATCTACCATATCGCGCGTAATCATTTACCAATTGTTTTAAATTAATATCTCGAAACTTATCGCGAATTTTACAAAACAGTATGGGACTATTATGTTCACTTAAATCTATTCTATATTCTCACAAAAATTGTGAAGGAGAGAGACAGAGTCTGGGACACCCTGTATATATTTAATATTTCTTTAAAAAAGTCTTCGAAATTTTGTTAAAGAATATTTCTTTATGCTAATTTGTAAAATTAGCATATTACATTTTTATTATTTACTAATTACTCAATTATTGAGTTTGTATTATTCGGTAATTAGGATATGACTCATATTTTAGTTTAATTACTGGTACAATCGGTATTATCTAATATCTCATTGAAATTGTGATTAATATTTATTGAATACTAGATAGCCCTGATGATGCAAACTGCAACGTTTGCGAAACGTCGGCATATCGCTGATTCAAGACACGGCTTCATTCTAGAAGCTATACCTAGACATAATATTTATTGAATATTTTATTTCCTATTATTTTTCGGTCGCTGACAAGAAAAAGTTTTACATAGACATTAATTTTGTTAGTAATTTTACTAATTATTTGTTAATAAAAATGTAACATTGATTGTACTTTCTTATTAGCTCAGTCATTGGGATATTTACTTTAGCCAGTTACTATCACTTCATTACTCGTAATCACCGCCCGCTGTATTTACTTACGTGACAGCAAGAATAAGGGACGTTGCGCGAGACATTATAGCGGGATTATCTAATTTTCAATCACGGGTAATTCTTAGTCAATCTTATTATAACGCTCTACGAAGCTCTCTTCACGGCCGACGATGGTATCGAACGCACGTGTTAAAACTGAGAATCGAAGAGGCACATTAAAGGCCAAGCGCGCAACGTGAATACTTTGAAGTCTCGCCTACCCTGCGAGCTTTGACGCCAGACAACACGGAGCCATATTTCTGACATTCCGTATGGGCTGGAATTCGTCAAACACGTAATTGTATTTCCCCACGCGGCAGTCGTTCCACGCTCGCCCCTGGTGAACTTAAGAATTTCCACTTTCGCATATCTACTATATTATCACTAATAACGCTACGACTAATAAGGATAGTTTTGATTAGATCACACTGGTCAACAGATAACTTGTCACATGCACTGAGAAAAAAAATTACTAAATTTCAAAAAACGTATGTATGTAACGTTTGATAGTACTGTGAAGATATTTGTTTAAATTAAGTAATTATTTTCTAAAATTAAATAAAGAAGTTTTAAATATAAATTTGTTTCTTCAATTTTAGAAAATAATTACTTAATTTAAATAAATATCTTCACAGTACTATCCAAACAAACGTTTTTTGAAATTTGATAAATTTTTTTCTCAGTGTGGATTTTCTGTGATGTGTTTTTGGTGTATTTTTATGCGTAGAATCCGAAAATTCGGAATTTTTCCGTTATTCAGAGCTTTTCGATCATCTAAGAGTTAAAAAGATGCTAAAACTGAAAACTTTACCGACAGTATATTGAAATTTTTCTGCAAAGTTTATGTCGTATTAATTTTACAAAATTACAAATGTTTTTACGTAATAAAGGTATGTACAAAAATTAATTGGAGCACTACTAAATATGTGATAAAAACGAAAAAAAAATTTAAATGTAAAATTTCAAGCTGTCAGTTAACGTAATATTTACCTAATCCAAAAGTTCCGTAGCTTGTATATACCGAATGTGTAAATACTCCAAACAGAAAAATTTTTAGGAATATTATTGTACCTTCACATTTGAATTTAGAAGCTTAAGAATAAGAATCTTCTGGTAAGAAGCTTCTGCAAAAGTTTGCAGAAAGACTTCTACATATGCGTGGTTAGGTCTTCCGTTGAATATGGTTAAACAAAACAATTTATGTAACACACATTTATGTAAAAGTTATGAATATACTAAAACAAAGTATGTAAGTTATGAATATGGTAAAACAAAACAACAGATATTTATGTAAGTTCTGTATATTTGTATACAAGAAATACGAAAAGGAGAGGCGTGATTGTATTAGTAACGATCGTCTCTACGTTATCGACATTATTCAAGTTCGTTATCAATTTCAGTATTCTCTTAATATATTGAACATGAAGAAAATATAGTAATAATTACAACAAACTTTTGCAATCGTCGATTGTACATTATAATTATGGCCAAAACTATTATATATTAAAAATATTACATACGTTTGATCTTTTATTACAAAATGATTATTATTGCTTGAATGTTTTTCACATCGCATATTTGCTAAATTGTCAAATTTATTTTTTTAGTTATTTATATTGCAATTTTAGTTAGTTATTTATATCGCAATTGTAGTCCAGTTTTATAAAAAGCGTTATATAAAGAAATATATTTAACATTTTACTCCAATATTTTTTCTGTACACATGGAACATTTCACACAATTCACAATTCGATTTAATTTTAATTTTTTTTTTCATATTGAAATACAGTATCAGTATCACATATCTACCAAAAAATTTTTGTCTGTCTACAAAAATTAATTAAAATTAACGATTTTTCTCTTCTTATGCAATTGTTTCCAATTAAGCACAAAATATAATAAAAGCTGATACATTTTTTATTGTTAAAAGAGACATACTACAAACCAAATATAGCAAAAAATCATTAGCTTTTATATTTAAAATTAGATAAGCCATGTCTGTATATATAGAAATAATCAATTTTCTTGAAACATACCTATCACATATACATATCATTCCATTGGAAGATCCTGAATGATAGAAGAAAACGTGTACATTTTTAGTTTAGCGTAAAAATACTATATAAATCAAATAATTTGATCCACGTGGCAAAAAGTCGTTCCTTGCAGAGATCAGTGTTCAACGAATCGTTACAATGTCGAATATGAAATTCGCACAACAATTTTCACGCCGCAAAAGCATTAAATATTATTCAGAGGTAATTAAGAATGACTACACAATTCCTCTCAAGACTGCTTTTTTCTTTTTTTTTTAATAAGAATATCCAGATTTCTTTTCTCTTGATCGTTATTTTCTTTGAAAAACTTTATAAAACATAATACAAAATATATCTAATTTTTATTTGCATTTGACGCGAATTAAAAGGAGTTTAAGTAAATCAACAGGAAATAAATATCTTACCATAGAGCTTTTCCGGACATATCACTTAAGAAGTTAATTCTCACATTGAGGATCGAAGCAACAATGAAATGACGCGTATGTAGCAAACACTGAAACACACAGATATCTCATTAACAACTCGATAAACCGACATACAGAGAACTCGGCCACCATGACGATTTATCTATGAGACCCTCTCATTATTCATCTCCCCCAGCTTGTGCGAACTTTCACGACGATTCATCGCGAGACGCTTCGTGCGCGTAACATCGCCATCGAAAATCACGGTCGTCAGCGCTCGATCGATCCACGTCGGATCCGCATCGAAAGCAAGAATCTCCCGCGCTTTTTAAGGCATTCGAGAAGGGAGGCAAAAAGGCGTCTACTAGGATATTTCTCTAGACGTTGCGACGCCACGAGGTGGCAAAAAACGCGGTCCAGCCGGCCGCAAAAAGGCATCTCTCGCCGAGTCATTCTCAGCGCGGGTTTGCCTACGGGGTACCCGAAGCGTGTCCAGTGGTCAGGGTGGAACTAAGGTCGAAAGTAAGGTGACTCTCGGCCGGCGAGTGCGAAAATTGAGATTTCGCGGGCGAAAGTACGGGCCTGCCGACGTATTGATTCTCGGTTGGTGGAGAGAGGCAGCGCGCCTGTGCTCCGGCGGTCGTTCGTTCACGCAGACCGCGCGGGAGCGAGCGAGAGGGCGACAGGCGGTTTCGGGGTGGGAAGACCTGTGCAGAAGCGAGACCGAGTCACACAGCCGCGCTCGTTCCCCGTGATCCTGCCACCGAGTCGCTTCCGAGTCCAGTCTTCCCCTAGGCACTCGACAGGCCGGTACCTCTGTTTCTCGAAAGCGAACACGCGCTTCGTCGTACTCTCGCGCGCACACATACACGTATACCCCCTTTCCGTATACGCAACACGTATCCATAGACACATACACGAAGAAATACAGACGTTAAGCTCACGCATAAGCGGACACATAGACCCACGTACATTCAGTCACTCGGTAATCGCGCACTCGCGTACAGACACGTGTGCCTAAGTGCGCGCACACGTACGAGTGGTACGCGTGCACACTCCCACACGCGCACACACACACGCGCATACACTACACACACATATGTCCACACACTCGGAGGAATACACATACACGCGCGTATATATACACGCAAGAGCCAACAAAGTTCACATGTCGCAGCAATCACGCGTTCGGCAAGACACGCGCACCTGCGTGCGCGGCATATAAGTATGCGCACGAGCTAGAAGGAGAACGCCAGCCGAAGAAACGCACGCGGGTGCACACGCACACCGGCGCCCACATGTCCACCCACACTGTGTACGCGCGCACGCGAGACAGCGAGCCGTGCACCCTTAACGAGCGGCCGTCGCCGTCATCGCCGACCGTCAACCGCACGCGCTGATCCGCGTAGAAGCCCAGTCCAGAGCTCAGAGCGCTCTCGCGCGCAGCCTGACACGAGCCTCGTCGTGATCCTCCCGTGACTCCAAGTCCACTGACTTCCGCCGTGGGTGCTATCTCCGCTGCTTCCGCTATACTTCGGCTTTATTACCGCTCTACTACTCCGCGAAGAAAAGAAGAAAATCGACTCCTACGAGTCCAAAGTTCGCGAACGACGCTAACGATTGGAACACGCCGGGTTCCCGGGCCGCCACTCCGAGGAGTAATCTCTCGAGACTTGGAATTTCCGAGCGGAGGAAGGAGGTCTCTCGAGGAAATCTGCGGCTCTAATACGAGGACGTCGACGTGTCCCCCGGAAAAGCAACCCCGTGAACACGGAGAGGGAGAAAGCGTGAGACGACGCTCGTAGACGCGCGATTGGGCCGGCGGATCGGGACGTTTCGAGCAGAAGAACACGAGGGATCGCGCTCGAGCCTAAGAGAGGTACGCGAAAAGGTGAGAAGATCAACAACACTTCGGCCGTCAGCGGGTCATGTACCTTGCTGAGAGAGAGGGTGACGACGAACTTACAAGAGGCGAGCTCAGCTCGGCACGGCGACCCCACGACTGAAGACAAGTTCTGGGCCTGTAGCAGCAGCCTAAACAACCCCAGTGATCTTCCTCCGCGAAAATATATATAGAGAGATATATAAAGAAATATATATATATATATTATATATATATATATATATATATATACACATACGTACACATTGCACACACTCGACCGTCGTACGCGCGTCTATTTTTGTTACCACCGTCGCGCGCCGCGGAGAGCGGGCCAAGAAACGGCGGAATATCGAAGAGTTCCAAAAGTATCACTTGTTAACGAACGAGATCACCTGCACCGAAGATAGAGGAGAAAGGAAGAGAGAGAGTGTAAGAGAAAGAAAGATATAGACAGACGAGAGAATAATATTTCTATAACTATAAGAAGAAGAAGAAGAGAAAGAGAGCACACATATCTTAACGACGTTGATGATTCATAGTATATTTTGGTCATACACTGAGCGAAAAGGGCCGACGACGGCTGAAGCGAGACAGAGGAGCAGGGAGACGGAGTTACAAACCGACAAAACAATCGTGACAGGCACAATAATAAACGACCTTACAAGAGTACAGTAGTAGAATTAACGATTTAAAAAGCGATAGCGATTCAGAGAGACGTATATTATAGTGCGATAAGAAGCGGAGGCCAACTGGCGGGCTCATATTGTATGAACTTTTGTATGCCGGCGGTGTACTATCGACGGGGAAGCATGTACGAGGGCGGCATGGCTGGTGAACGACAGGTACGTTCGCGATAACGATCCGCCGAGCACACACCACGGAATCACCATAAGTTTCGTCGTTATCGACCCCGCCGCGTCAGACAAAATTTCCCCATTCGCTCGTCCATACGAGGCGAGGCGAGCCGGTGTCCTAATTGTCGTTAAATTGTGCTCCAATTGTGCGTCAATCACTCGTTTACCCATACACTTCGTTGGATTGCACCGAGCCGGGAATGACCGACGAGAGAGAGCGTATCGTAATAAACGCGCATCCGAACCGTCGTATCCGCCAGAAAGGATGCACGTTTCAGCGCTTCAAACACTGCACTTGACACGTAAATCCTACTTTACATCGCGGCTTACGTAACACACGCAAATATATTAAAGCTTAAGACCGCGTAATGTATACAGCCGCTGCGGAAACCAACTAGATCGCTCCCTAGCGGGCCGCTATCTGCACATTGCTATCTGAAAGCGATTTCGTTACGCGAGCTCTTTATGCGCACGTAAGAGCATGACGCATTTCTTCGTATTTCGACTCAGCGAGAATGAACGGTGCGCGCCAGCGAGATAATTGAGACTCCTTTCAGAGCGTTTGTAAAAAATTTCGACTGTTTAAAGAGAGCTCCGAAAGGTGCTCTAGAACGGAGAGAGAAAAGGAGTCGACGCTTTAGAAAAATACCGAGTCTCCTTAAAACCGGGAAGAACGTCATTAAGCTCCGCCGGGAAGGACGGCTCCGTTTATCGCGCCGCTATAACCGAAAGCTGATTCGAGACTCTTTTTTTCCTTCCACCAGAACAGAGAACAGGAAGGGCTGAAGCTCCAGCACCGCGCGGCTCGTTCAACACATGTGCACATCTCTTAATTGACTTATTGCGTGGGCCCTATATATGGTTGTAATATTTCGTTCAAACTTAAACGTACAGCTCATGAAAACAATGAATATATATAAGAAATGTTTTCAAAATAATAGAAGCATTATTGTGTGAAACGTTGGCTCTTATTGGCCTTTCATTCCGTTATTTTGTTCGTGTACATCGGCACAGTTTCGATTTATTCATTTGGAAACATTTATTATTTCAAAACTTCATCCCCCTTATGAAGGGGTATAAAACGGCATTACAGAAGGAGTACAGATATGCCGTGTTTCAGTTTTGTGAAGAAATTAATCAATCTTTTCGATCTTCAGCGCTTCAAAAAAAAAACGTGTTTATTAACATAGCTTTGATTTAGTTACTTTAAACAGTTATTATTATATTTTAAAACTTCATCCCTTATGAAGGAGTACAAAATGGAATTTACAGCTGTACCGTATTTCAGTCTTCTAAAGAAATTAATTAACGTTCTTGGTCCTCATATTAATTCAGAAAGAAGTTTGCATCAACATAGCCTTGATTTATATATTTCAAACTTCATTCCGTATAAAGGAATACAAAACAGAGTCTATAAACGCGCTGCGTTTCAGTTCTCTGATGAAGTTAGTCGACGTTTCTGATTCTCAACACTTCAGAAAAAGATATATATTAATAGAGCTTTGTTTATATATATATTTTTAGAGGTTTGTTTATTTTAAAATATTTATTATTTTAAAACTTCGTCTCTTACAAAAGAATACTACACAAAATTTATAAATATATCATGTTTTATGAAAAAATTAGCCAACTTTTTCGGTCTCCAACACTTCAAAAAAAGAAAAAAACGCATATATCAATAGAGCTTTGATTCAATTGCTTTCAAATATCTATTATTTTAATACTTTATCCCTTATAAAGGAACACAAAACGGAATTTGCAGATGAACTGTGTTTCAGTTTTTTGAAGAAATTAGTTAACGTTTCTGGTCCTTATATTAATTCAGAATAAAGCTTGCATCAACGTAGCCTTGATTTATATATTTTACAACTTCATCCCTTATAAAGAAGTACAAAACGGAATCTGCAGATGCCTCGTTTCAATCTCGTAACGAAATTAGTCGACATTTCCAGTTCTCAATGCTTCAGAGAGAAGCGTGTATTAACCTTGATGGCCTTGGATTATCCCCAATCAACTTTCCCGATCTTCAACACTTCATAAACTAAAGACGTCTGTTCACGTGCCCGCTCCGCCACGGATTAACAGATTTCCAAACGTGTTTTCAGGGACCGCCGCGTTTATACAAAGGGATCAAATTAATTTTTGTTTCAACGCGCGCGTCACGCTATTTTCCCGTCGGCTACCGTGCTGAAAAGAGTACAGAGAGAAAAAAGGTGTTGCCCGCGAGAATTGAAGATTCATACCCGAGAGATCAGCTCATCTTTCCAGCATGATCTCCTGCAGAAATAATATGCAAAAGAGCGAATGAATAATTATGTTCGCTCCCGCGCCGCGTGTGTAACGTAGTATGCATAGAAATGTATGAATAAATTTAATTCCATTTTTCACGTGCAACATGTATCTGTACGTAATGCCGCTACTGTTGCTGCTGCTGCTGCTGTAGGAGACGAGTTCCCGTCGTGAAAAATTCCGGGACGTTTCAGCGCGCTTTCGACAGCGATTGCGAAACTTCCGGGCCGACTCGGAACGGAAGGATTTCGCGAAAAAAGCCCGATGTTCGAAGGTTCTCGCGTTTCCGCGAGCGCTCGCGCATATCGACGTCCGTTCCACGACGTCTCCGATTTCAAAGCGCGAACTCTTTTAATAAATTATTGAAATCGTATCGCGCACGAACCACGGCCTCAATTCTTGCGAGTCTGCACTCCCGCAGGCAGTTAGCGTACACGTCACGACGTTATCACGGATGATTCATTTTATGAGCATTACTTAAAGGTAGACTGTCACGCTTTATGAACGAGAGATAGAGGCCATTAATCTGTGTCAAGTTAATCATGATTGTTTTAAAGGTCATCCTCGTAAGATCCCTTAAGGAAACTGAACTTTAACGATCGAATAGCCGCGAGCTTGCAAATCTATAGGCGAAATTGCTACCGTAAACCTCAACAAAAGTATCTCCGCAAAAGGGAATCCCCGGCCACAAGGAGAGCACGATTTGCTACACTGGGAAATAAATATTTAAACATTAATAAATATTTATTAGGTGGGTACACCATCAACATATTTACTTAAGTTAAAATTCTCTTCATTTAAATTGGGCATTCTTTACTTAAATATATTTACTTAAATCAAAATTCTTTTCATTTAAGTAAATATATTAATGATATCCACTTAATAAATATTTGTTAATTTTTAGATATTTTTTCTCATTAACATATTTACTGAAATCAAAATTCTTTTTATTTACTCGGTTTGAATGAAGAGAATTTTTATTTAAGTAAATATATTAATGGTACCTACCTAATAAATATTTGTTAATTTTCAAATATTTTTTCTCAGTGTACTTGTCTGATTAGCGGCATTCGCGGCCCGATCGCGCTCTAATCGATTTTTCCGCGGGACTGCCGATATTTACGGCGACGTGAGCGCGTTCACCCTTTGACATAAAATATGCGCGACAAATCGGGAAATAACGAAATAACGTAGCTCGTGCGATTAAAGTTGCACCCGCGTCGGCTCCTCAAACGCGAAATCGAGCCTTGCTCAAGCCTTTACGAAGCGATCCCACTGGGCGAACCTTGGAGTTGAACCGAGGGTGAAAGAAAATTGGATACCAAACCGATGCGAACGATGTCGTTGTTCGGGATTTCGAGGTCCCAGGCAAACTATCTTGCCTCATGTATTACAATTAATATTAATATTGATATTAATATTAATGCTTCATTTATTATGCGCTTTGGGGTAAATTCTCTCCGTTGCACGCAATGACAAATACAGTTTCATGTTTCAATGTATTTAGAGAAATAAAGCACGACATAATTACATTATAAAACATGTTTGTGCACTGTGAGAGAAAAAATGTCTAAAAAAAGATATTTATTCGATAAACCGACTAATAACATGTTTATTACCAATATAAAGTATTTTTCAAATAAGAAAATATATATTTTCCTAAAATCTTAGCTCCTTAGCGATTGTACATTCTATTTAAATAAAAAGAAAGAATTTATGTTCAGATAAATATATTATTAGTACCTACCGAATAAATATTTTTACGTACTTACTTATACTTATACTAATATAAATTATACTAATATACTAATATAATTATATTAATGTAATTATATTTATACTAATATAAAATATTTTTCTTATAAAAAATGTTTTTTTAACCTTAGTTTCTCATAAAACCAATTATTTATTATATTTGAATAAAAAGATTTATGTAAATTTATTATCAGCATTCACGAATAACCGAATAAACATTTTGTTATCATTTAGATATTTTTTCTCTCAACAATTAATAGTACAGATATAGTGTTAACGACAATAATATTATATATATGTTGCTGTTTTACTTTTTTGTTAGAACAACAAAAAGATATATATATATATATATATAATTAGTACCAGAAATAATTATAATTTTAGAGATGTTTATTTTTTTCTTTGCTTACTCACACACATACAGTATAGAGTAAAACAGGGAACAGTAGTACTATATGCTACTTTGGATAATTCAATGAAAACATGAAGATAATTCAGTACAAACAAGAGACAAAGTACACAAGAGAAAAACATGTATTTCCACTTACAACCGCGATATCTCGCAAACCGTCGAATTCTCATGCTTAATTTAAAGTCCTACAAATCAAGGTCTGATAGTACCCAATCCAGACTCGATTTATTATCAAATGTTATTTGATCCGCTTTGTATTCACGTTGGTAAAACCAGAACCGTGCCTGCGGATCGTTTTCTTGTCAATAAAACGATTATCAACAAACAGATTCGAACTTAAATTCACAAAAGCAGGTCAAGCCAAAGATTATATTTCATAATAAATCGGCCTATTGATCGAATATTATCGGACCTTGATTCGTGCAGAACTTCAATTCAGCTTGTACCGGCGAGTCTCAATTCGTACTGACTTCCCGAGTATGGTCAAATGACGATATTTATTCAAATACAACTATTCTCAGCGAAACTCTCCAGAAACATATTTTGAGCTTAAATAAAATATAGCGATACTAATTCTGATTTTTTAGGGTATCTTGCTTAAAATAAAAAAAGTACCCTAGGCATGTGCAAAAACACGCATGTGGGTCACACACAATAAGCTACTGTTTAGCAACGGTCGCTTTATGGGCGATTCGCAAACAACGTTACTCTATTGACAACAGTGTGACTATAGTTATATGTGGACAGTGGGGCGCGATTGTCCCCATGTCCCCAGGGTACTTTTTCTGGTTTTGACTAGGATACATTCAATAGTCTGGATTTTTATTGTTATGTTTCCTCATATTTAAGCTCATTGACCATGTTTTTGGAGAGTTTCCCCGAAAATGGCAATACCCGAATAAATATCGCCTCTTGGTCATATCCTTTTGATCCTACTTTCGACCTCAATATTCCATTTAATGGCTATTTCAATACTCTGACATCTACATCAACCTCTTTTGATTCTATTTAATCCACTAACTCTGTCCAAAAGTCTTCTTTAGAACCTATAAGTAACATTTTGTATGTTTTTTGTTACTTAGAAACTAAGTAGAAATTCACTTTCCATATGTCTCAAATATACACTGATCCTTCAAAATATATAGATATCAAAAAGTTCAGGTTAAAATAGTAGAGCTAAAATTTTGACTCGAATTTTCTCGAGAATTTCGTGTTTTTTCTTGAAAAGAAATTTTGTGCATTTTCTACTATTTAGAAGTGCTAAGTTGAAATTCAGTTTCCACGTCTCTCAAACATACACTAATCCTTCAAAATATACAGATATTATAAAGTTCAGGTCAAAAGAGTAAAGCTAAAATTTCGACTCGGGTTTCCTCGAGAATCTCATGTCTTTCTCTTAAAAAGAAATTTTGTGCATTTTCTGCTATTTAGAAGTGCTAAGTAGAAATTCAGTTTCCACGTCTCTCAAACATACACTAATCCTTCAAAATATGCAGATATTATAAAGTTCAGGTCAAAAGAGTAAAGATAAAATTTCGACTCGGGTTCCCTCGAGAATCTCATGTCTTTCTCTTAAAAAGAAATTTGGTGCATTTTCTGCTATTTAGAAATGCTAAGTAGAAATTCAATTTCCACGTCTCTCAAACATACACTAATCCTTCAAAATATGCAGATATAAAGTTCAGGTCAAAAGAGTAAAGATAAAATTTCGACTCGAGTTTCCTCGAGAATCTCATGTCTTTCTCTCGAAAGGAAATTTCATCGAAGACGATACGTCCTCGTACGTATTTGTCTAGACATTCTATCCCGAGACTCGTTTCCCCTTTCTGCTCTATTGGTATTATTTTAAACGAGAATCCCTTCCTCTCTCTCACGCAGAGATCCATTGCTGTTCCGTCGGGCGCAGGGAACATTCGCATTTAAGAGACTCCTGGACTCTCGAATCCTCGAAACCCTCGGACCCTATTGCATTAGGGAGAATCCCCGCGCAATCAAGGAAACTACCCTTCTATTCCGACAAGCAACCAAACGAATATTCTTACCTCGATTTACAGGCGCAAATTGAAAATGATATCCCGGTAAACAAACCATCGCATCACGTGAAGCTATGAAACGCGTCGCAGCGAAATCATAAAAATATCATCACCAAAGTATCGAATTATTTAATAACAATAATCATATCTCTTTGCGATACGTTATCGTGTGTACGAGGCGCGTGTATGCGTGATAACAATGTGTGTAATGGATAACCTATCAAAATCGACAAAATAAATTTAATGTCTCTTGTGTAAATCAATTTTTAAGCGAGGAAACTTTATAATAGAAATACTCGCGTCTTTCTCTCGCTAACTTATAGTAGAAATTTTATAATCGAAATTACTGTAGAATTTCGTAATCTAGAACATGCCGATTCTCTCTGTCTTAATTTATTACCTTCCTTCCGTTTCATACGTGCTATTTAAAGACTAAAATCTGTTATTACAAAATTTGCTAAGTTTTTTAGGTAGACTCTGTTGACATTCGACTTCTGTATTACTAAGAAAAACATAGTAAGATTGAAAAGAATTTGTACGTAAGAAAGCTAAATTCTCTCCGTATATTCAGTCGTGTAAATTTTAATTACACGTGTTCGGATATATACGTTGCGTTACGTTCATAAGAATGAATAAAGTTCAACATCGCATGTGCAAATCAGTTTTTGAACGAGAAGTTGCGTTTTCTCACATAAAAAGAATTTTATGATGGAAATTACAATAAATTTTGTGATCAAAGAATATATCGACATTTTATCTCCTAATTTATTACTCTTTCATCTCATGTGTACTATTTATATTTAAAAAACTGTAAAGTCTAATATATTCCTTTGCAAGGAAAATATTAAATTTTCCTTTATGAACTCTACTATTAGTCTGTTATCTGCATTAATAGATATAACTGGAAAAAAGTTGTATAAAAGAAAGTTATAATACGCACAACTTAGCCGTGTAAACACTATCCGGGTAGAAACTTAAAACGGTAATTAAAAAGAGCCTACACAATTTTTCTCTAGTTCTATCAAGATCTTATAAAGACACTTAGATCCTACAGAGAGAGAGAAAGAGAGAGATGTAACATTCCTACAAATTAGCGCTTAGACTTGTAAATCTATATAGGCCCTATCTTAGTATCTAATTAGACCGTGATTGAAACTGACAACTTTATTTCGATATATTTATTTAAAGTATAAATATTTAAATTTATTTAAGGCATGATAAATAAAAAATTCTTTCTCTCTTTCTTAGCATAATATTATTACAATTTTTCTTACAAATTTTATTACAATTTTTATTATATATAATACTATTATATATAATACTATTATTGTTATCAATATCGAACATCTTTTTTCTTGTTTTCCCTGGCTAATTCATATTTTTATTCTAAATCACAAAAAATGTTATACTAAAATTTATTTTTATTTACCTTATAATTATCAATTAATTAGTTTTAAATTACCTATTAATGAATAGTCGTTTCTTCATTAAAACCATTTCAGGAATTGGCTAGTTTGCCCCTGACCGAGCCTTATTAACACAAGCCTCTTTTGGGGCACCCGCGTCAGCATTAATTTATGGCCTATTCACTAAATTCCACTCAGGATTTGCCTATTTTGGTCTTATCTAAGCCCTACAAAGGCATGCCTATTTTGGGACATCCCTGGCTAGGGCCACTACATACTTAAAGCCCATTCCGATTAATTTTCACCCGCAATTACCCGTGCTCGGAGATATGCATTGCGTTCACGAAGACAATGAGCATTAATGTAGTGTATCGTCGCGTGTGCGAGTCAATTTTTGAACGAGATTACGCTTTCTCATGAATGAGCCGTGTAAACTAAGCGCTAATTAACGTTAATTACTAATATTTGGAGATACCTACGCATTACGTTTACCGGGACAACGGGTATTAATAAAGTTGTGAAACGCCGGGGATAAAACCGGTAACGCGCGATGGTATCCGAAAGCTCATCTACGTGCTTTATAATTTAAAGTCACGCAAGGCTATTAACACTTGTATTAAGCTCGCGCACTCGTGCCTGACCTAATCTCTTACATTAATCTCCTCATGACGATCGCGACGCTTCGGTGAAGCTCGTGCTCAACGAAAGCGTTTATTTACGACGACTCGCGCCAATTTTTACGGCGGCTTGTAAAATACGGTAATTAACTGCACATCCTGGGCCGCGCGCGGTAGAGGCCTGTTTGCGTTACGCTTATTCGCGCAAGGTCCATCGGAACAAGTCACGCAGGAAGATTTACGTATCATTCGCACAGCAGTAAAACGGCGGACGGCGGACGAGTTCGTTTCTTGCGGCGTAACGAAATACGCTCTTAAGTCATTTTCAACGGGTAAACATGTGTCATTCGCGGACGCCTCGCCATTCGCTACTTTAATACGTCGTGCTTTTATCCCTGACTTGAACACGTGTTTAATATGTGAATATCACACGGATAGAATATATTATAGCTCTTCTCGTATAAATTCTTTTCCATCTTTTCTTGCGGTGCAGAAATAGACTGACAGTAAGGTTTATCTTGCTATTGAGAAAAATGTATTGTTACTGCACTGAGAGAAATTATTTGAAACGAAATTAACAAACGGATATTTCCAATCAAAATATCGACGAATTTTTTATTATCTGATGAAATATTATATATCTGATTTGTTTATCTGATGAAATATCATTATGGTCGGAATCGATTCGATTCATTTAATTGATCGGATATCCTGATTGGATATAAAAATTCATTAATATTTTCGAAAATATTGTTTGTTATTTTTTTATCGAATAATTTCTCTCAGTATGAGAGAAATACACTTATTAAATAGTTTCTTGCAAAATTGAATTACATTAAGCATACTTATTGTTAAATTTATTAAAAAGTTTTAACAGCTAAACTACAAAATCCAATTTTGCGAACAACAATTTTTACATAAAGAATAAAACCACGTATTGTTTTCCAGTGAATATCCAGATATTTCTATTCAATCAAAAAAATCTAATCTAACCGCTCAGCGCGCAACTAGGGCGTAATCTATTGAATAAAAGTAACTAAAGTAACAGTTGAATTTGTTACCGTTACAAACAATAAAAAAAAATAACGATCGATTATTGAAAAGAAAATAACGGTAACAATAACGGTATTACAAGTAATGTGTTACTTCCCAGCTCTGATTAAGTGTTACTATCCAAATAGACCTTATGATTGTTACGATGCAAGACAACTGATAATGACAACTTTACAAATTTTTCTAATTATATTCATGGAGCAAACACAATGTATTGAATTGATCATTAAATTTACATTATACAGTAATATAAATTTAACTTTCTTGCTAATGCTGCAGTAAATTTATTAAAAGATTGTCATATTATATTTTACATTACAGTTCGATTTGAGTAAATTTTAATAATTTCTTTCGCATATTTTTTTCATATTTTTTTTGTTAAATATAAGTGCCACATGAACCAATCATAAGAGATACAACCCTTACGTTAAATTAATAAAGTTGCTGTGAAATTTATATACACCTGTCTATCTGGGTATAACATTAATACTAATAACCTTACATATATATTACTGTTGCTGTTTGTTTTTTATTAAAACAGCAAGAGAATATAGTTGGCGCCGACTATGATTTCACATGAGATTAACCAATTTTCTCAGTGCATAGTAAATTCTGCTAGGAAATATGTGGTAAATTGTTTAATAATAGATTTTTCAATTTTTTAGATATAAATAGAGCCCACATAAAACGGAAAAATAATAAATTAAACCAGAATGTCGGATATCTCATTCGATTACGAAATTCTACGGTAATTTCTATTATAAAATTCTCTCTATGCATAGTTTATGACTTCGCATGAAAATCGACGTGCTATGTACAGGTAAATGGATAATAACGCAATAACCCCATCTCGGGGTAACTTCTCTAAGAATTTACATTAACTCAGTGATAAACAATTATATACAGAATGTTATAAGAAAGAAATATGTATATTGTAATATGTATCAGATCAATCAAAAAGTTCAGTTCAATTTTGAAATCGAGTGTGTCTATTGTTCTTGATGGAAACAAATTATCAATCAAGCAAATAATTTGCTGTTTATAAATAATTTTTACTGTCTGCGCTTATTAACCAACGTTGCAACGGTAATTGTTGTAACGTTGCAACACCTCCATCGCGGAACGTAAATTTGCCCTCGAGGAAGTCGACAAATCGAAGCAAACTTTTCGACTCGTCCGATAATTGCCTGAAAGATTGTCGTTGAAAGAAGGCTGCTTAATTCCTGGGAGAACAGTGAATAATTTGGATCGCTGAAAATACTTCATCAAATTCACCTTCGCAACAACAGTTTCATAAAGAGGGAGAGGATTCGTGGCATATCTACGGAATCGGCTGGAATCCAATCACGGATAAACGGATTACCTTAACCCAGCCTGCTCTATCTTTATTTAGACAACACCGTAACGCGCGACACAAGACCGGTGTAATACGGCCGAGCGTTTCGACAAAATTTATTCGCCGTTTATCCACGACGCTGGCGAAGCCATGCGCGATATATTTTTCGCAGGAGGAGCGTGTAGTCAGTGCGCGGCGAGTTTCGTTCGGAAAAACAGAGGAATAGCCCTTTGCCACAAAGCGCACGGGCATTCCCTCGGAGAATTAAAAAGAGAAAAGAACCTGAAAAAAACGGGACATCGGTTTTTGTAGCAATGTCGAGGAAGACGAGCCGTAAGCCCGGGCGTTTCGAGATAGACCACCACCACGACCATCACTATCCTCCCACCCACTATCATTGCATGACTAAAAAGAGCAACGCGAAAAAATCGCGGGACATGACGGCGGAAAATACATTGCCGGTACGCGTATGTACAACCTGCGCTCTGCGGTCCGCTGGTCCCGCCGTCAGTTTAACGCATCGTCGTTTATGACGCATATAAATTCTCCATGGCGACTCTACCGTGAGAGGGAAAGAGACAGAGAGCCAACGTAAACTTCGCGTCACGTCAATGAGACTGACGCCGTGATTGATTACAAAATGCAGACGTCATAGCATGAAGAAGGCATGTGTGTGTGCGCGCGTATGCGTATGGATGTGTGCATCATTAACTCAAGAGTAATCCGCATAGAACATTTTCAAGGATCTAATTAGAACACAGAAAAAAGAACATTCTTGTTTTGAAAATATCTTCATTTCTGACGTGTAAACTTTAAAATGAGATTATATAGTGTTCAACGAAGATTACCTGCGCCAGTACATTTTATATGATTCAACAAATAAAAATATATTCTTATTATTACAAAATAATTTTCATGAATGGAAAACATAAAATATTTGATTGGAAAGATGATGTTTTCAGAAGATATCATTATCATCAAAATAATATTGTATTTTCTTATGAAACTATTATAATATCCAAATAAAATTATAACATTGTTGAAATACAAGAGTTTAAAATTCTTCTAACAAAATTATATATTGTTACTTATATATGAAATACTAATTGTTGACTTGAGTATATTAGTTTTAAGTAAATACTAATTTTTCTTCTATGAACCCATTCAGCGATTTCCGAAAAGAATAATGGGTTCTAATTAGGAAATCTGTAAAGACTCGAAAAATGTAAGATTTTAAAAATGCAATTTTAAGTGGAAAACCCAAACAAATTCCTTTTTTTATCGAATATTTTCCTAAAGTTTTCTTTTTTGTCCGATTTTTACGTTACACATTTATGTTGAACAAAATATCTGAAACTCTTTGAGTATTCATGTACACTTTACACATATAAATATTTAAAAAACATAAATACTCAAACTGTTTCACATATTTTATACAATTTTTCTTTAAGATAAATCATAAATTTTTTGAATGTCTTGAATAAAACAATATATATTATAATTTTACTTCAAATATAAAACTTTAACATCACTTTGGACATTCAAGTATATTGTGATTTATATTATTTACAATAATAGTCGATAAATTATATATGTATATATATATAACGCTGAATGGGTTTATAGAAGAAAAATTAGTATTCACTTAAAACTAATATACTCAAATCAACAATTAGTATT